>NW_011499943.1:188685-242004 GCF_000495115.2 Populus euphratica
TGATTCCGTCTTCATCGACTTGGATAAAAGGAAATGGCCATTATATGCAATATAGTCATGGTTGCAAGCTAGCTCATGAGATGGTAAAAAGCTTGTGAATTGCCGGTGAGGCAAGTTTCACTGGTTTAAGCCTGTTCCGATGGTAAAATGCATCAAGTCAATGGTTACTACTACTAGTCTAGCGGATATCGAACAAGTTCATATAAACCAGGGCCTGACATAATTCATCGGTCTCTGCAAGAAATACTTTTCGGGACACCACAAGTAATAATTCATTAATGCTTTATTCCAACTTCTGCAAGAAATACTTTTCAGGACACCACAGGTAATAATTCATTAATGCTTTATTCCAACTCTCGAACCAAGAGATATAAAACAAACAGAAACCTCGAGATTGACATGTAAAACCCTTGTCCAAAATCAAACAATCGAGCGCATGGTTTTGGCTTAACCTTTGACAATTATGTCAACATGGCTCAATAGCACAGCGCAGACAAATCACATTTATTTAGCCAAATATCCTCCTCCCTGTGAAACCCGTAGACAGAGCAGGTGAGGATAATTTGAACAGTCTATTTTTGTTTAATCCAGGAGTCCAGTCTTCTGATAGCTTTCCACGGAGTCAATGAGAGTTTCCTCCAATGAACGGAAACTCCAACCGAGCCTCTGCAACTTTTCTGAACTGATCATCACTGCTTCCTGCTCTTCTTCAGTGAAACTGGCAGTGAACAAGCAGATGTATCATCAAATTACCAAGAAACATGATAAAACCATACGTGGAAATCAGTACTCGTAAATGTGGCTCCGTTTGTGGCATCATCTATAAAAAGGGTTCCTAGAGAATCACAATGGAAAAGTAAACTCGAATGATTAGTTGGTTGAGAATATTATCTTACACCAGACTTACCTTTTAGGATAGTTGTAGTTAGGATACATGCTCCTCAATTTCTCCACTAGATCTTTAACTCTGATAGCGTGTGCCGTGCATATGTATCTACCTTCTGCCCGAGGTGTCTCATATGCCAAAAGCAGTGCTTCAGCCACATCACGAACATCTATTATTGGCCGAAGCTTGTTTTCCAACGAGTCGCACCCATCTGCAAGGGCAGTTCATACAGAACACCAGCTAGTAACGAGAAGATGACATATAGTATTTGCATTTTGACCTTGATAGCAAGTTGCTTGCAGTGACAGGGGTATAAGCCATTGTTTGCAAACTATGATATCAATGTTTCATGTTTAAATATTTATATTTTCCAAGAGTGAAAAATAAAAAGTATCAACAAAATTGTGCAAGCTGCTGTCGAAGTTCATCATCCAAACTACAGGATTACAGCCTAGCACGAATCGAATTACAGGTTAAAGCTCCAAGAATAAATTAAATACCAATTTTAGTGTTGGTGTTCGAACTTCCACAGAATTTTATCAGGGCATTATCACACACACACACTCATAAAAAATGCAAACAAAGATGACTATGTCACACACAACACACAGACAGAAATTGCAAACAAGATGTGGTATGAATAGCTAGCTACCTTTCAAAATCTTAATAAGAACCTTTGTACTTGCGTTAACTGTGGACTGCAGAATGGGCCCCAAAATGAGGGAAGGACAAATTGCTACTACATCAAGCCCGCTCCTTTTTGCATATTCCCAAGCCTCACTTTCTGCTACTGTCTTGGAAAGATTATACCAATTCTGGTACAGAAATAGAACTGGATATTTTAGTCTACAAACACTAACAATGATAAAGAGCATTACGAAAAGGCAGATCACCACTAATATTCAACTTGGAACTTCCAAATTTGCACTGAAATTAACTTTTGGAATTGTTCACCTTAGTTGCTCTGCAGTATTCCTTATCAGACCAGCAATTCTCATCCATCACTTGACCCTTGGGCCAGCTTGGGTTTGACAAAACTGCACTTCCAGAGGACACAATGACAACTCTTCTTACCTTTGCCTCAGCACATGCTTTAAGCACATTTAGCGTGCCCTTTACAGCTGGCTCGATCACCTCCGCCTAAAAAAAAAAAAAGAGAAGAAGAAGAAGAAGAAGGGAAAGGCATGTCCTGCAATTAATTACCATCTAGTAGTGGCTAAGCTTTTAGTTATTCAGGTCATTTGATTGCTTGTCCACTCTGATCTATAATAGCCATGAGATGTATGGTCTGTTATTAATTACCATCTAATAGCGTGACTAATTTTAGTTATTCGGGTCATTTGATTGAAAAACATTATGAAGTAGCCGAAACTTGCCTCGGGGTTTGACACGGTAGTGAAGGGGACAGGGCTGGCAACATGGAAGACCCCTCTGCACCCCTGAATAGCAGAAGAAAGAGAGTTGTAGTCCAGTAAATCTGCCTTAAAGAGTTTGAGATTCTCCGTTGCCTGATCAATTTTCATCAAGTGAGCATTCTTGTCATCCGCTGCATAATATGATCAAGAAAATTATATCATAAGAAATAATTTCATTTGAGAAGCACTAGCTGCTCGTGCCCATGTTTCATCTGAGAAGGGATATGCAGTCAACGATGGCAGCTAGAAGCACTTCAAATTCAGATTTTGTCGATCAAAAACTAGCAAAACGAGAACAATACATGAAAAGCTGGGGCTATTCGGATTAGAAGAGTGCTAATTAGCTCCATAAAGTAGGCAAATCTAAAGGAAGGAACAACACAGAAACATGTAGTTAAGAACCGAAGTAAGTTGGTCAACATGAAAATATCTCTCAAGAACAGGTTACCTTCTTCAAAGCTGAAACTGTAAATCAGAAATTAGTTAAAAAAAGTGATACATGAAGTGATTCATACAACAAAAAATTAAAAAGAGCAGTGGAATGAGAGAGAGCGGTGAGAGGTATGAGAATTACCAGGATCTCTAACGGTTCCATGGACAAGATAGTCCTTAGAGAGAAGAAGCTTGACGACCCAAGAAGCCAAGTACCCTCCAGCTCCTGTCACGCAAACACTCCCCTTCTCCAACGCCATCTCCGAGCCCCAGATTCCAACTTGTTATTGCATCTTTATTCTGGACATAGGAGTGGGTTTTTTTCAACTTTTTGTGCATTGACTATGTCCCATGGCCCACAACTAGAAGTGGTGATAGTAATTAATTGTATCTGGGTAGACGGTAGACAAAAAACTGTATGGTATAACTCCAAATAAGGGCTACCGTCGGAGAAGAGCATCCAATCCATATCCCATCCTCGTTTCGTTAGTAAAATAGTTCCCATCTCTCTCTTACACACCCAAAGAATTCTCCCCAAAAAAAAACAACCTCAGACCCCCCCAAAATTTCCCTCCCTAGTACCTGCTTCTTCAAGAAATCAACTGTCAGATTGAGATCAGCAAGTCAAAGATAAAGATTTGAGAAATCTGGTCAGTCTCGGCTTCTTCTTCTTCGCATTTTAGCTTTTAATACAAATCCAGTCCCAGCAAGCAACCACTGTGTTTATCTATTTATTTATGATAATCAACATGGATCACTTGAATGTGATTCCCTTTGATAATATCAATATGGGTAGTGAAGATGACCCTAATTCTGCCCTTCACCTACAACACCGTCAACCTCATAATCTTGATTTTGATTTTGATTATCCCAATAATAACAATGATGATAATTTACTAGAACCCACTTCGTTATCTGACCCAAATCTTGATCCCTATGAGGGTATGGAGTTTGATTCTGAGCAGTCTGCTCGCATTTTCTATAATTCATATGCTCGTCGTGTTGGTTTTAGTACTAGAGTCAGTGTCTATCAGCGTTCTCGTCGAGATGGCTCTATTATTTGCCGTCAAATTGTGTGTTCCCGTGAAGGGTTTCGCCGTGAGGGCAGTGAGAATAGGTCTAAAAGGCAGCGAACTGTTACTAGGGTTGGTTGCAAAGCTCAAATGACTGTTAAGAAACAGAGTTCTGGAAAATGGACAGTCACAAAACTTGTCGAGGACCATAATCATGAGCTTGTGCCGCCTGATAAGGTGCATTCTCTCCGCTCTCATAGGCATGTGTCTGGTTCGGCACGGAGCCTCATTGACACACTTCAGGCTGCAGGTATGGGGCCAAGTGGAGTTATGTCGGTGCTGATTAGGGAATCTGGAGGAATTAATAATGTAGGGTTTACTAAAGTTGATTGCCAAAATTATATGAGCAGTAGTAGGCAGAGGACTCTTGGCCCTGGTGGTCAGGCTGTTTTTGACTATTTGAAGCAAATGCAGGCTGAGGATCCTGGTTTCTTTTATGCAGTGCAAGGTGATTTTGAGAACTCAACAGGAAACGTTTTCTGGGCTGATGCTAATGCAAGAATGAATTATAGTTTTTTTGGAGATACTATTACATTTGACACGACGTATAGAACAAACCGATACCGGGTTCCATTCGCACCATTTACCGGGTGGAATCATCATGGACAGCCTTTGCTCTTTGGATGTGCGCTACTCCTCAATGAATCAGAGTCCTCATTTGTTTGGCTATTTGAGACTTGGCTTGCTGCAATGTCTGGTTGCTGTCCCATCTCAATCACAACCGACCAGGACAGAATCATACGGGCAGCTGTTTCACAAGCATTTCCTGGAACTCGCCTCCGATTTTGTAAATGGAATGTTTTTAGGGAGGCCCAGGAGAAACTATCTCATGAATATCACTCACACCCCACTTTTGAACCCGAGTTCCACAGGTGCATCCATATGGCTGAGTCAATTGATGAATTTGAGTCTTGTTGGGAGTCACTTCTTCAGAGATTTGATCTCAGTGACAATGAATGGCTTCAGTCAATGTACAATGCTCGCCAGCAGTGGGTGCCAGTTTATCTCCAGGATACTTTCTTTGGTGAGATGTCCATATTGCAAGGTAGTGATAGTATAAACTCATATTTTGATGGGTACATAAATGCATCAACTAATATCCACAATCTGATTAAGCAGTATGAAAAAGCAATGGCTATTCGCCATGAAAAGGAGGTGAAGGCAGATTATGATACACTGAATATTCCACCTGTTCTAAAAACTCCATCTCCTATGGAGAAACAAGCAGCTAACTTATATACAAGGAGGATATTTATGAAATTCCAAGAGGAACTAGTTGAGACGCTTGCTTATCTTGCCACTGTAGTTGATGATATTGGATCAGCCATTACATATCAGGTGGCAAAGTTTGGTGAAGACCACAAAATACACCATGTTAGGTTCAATGCTTTTGAAAAGGGAGCTAGTTGTAGCTGCCAAATGTTTGAGTTCTCGGGTATTATTTGTAGGCACATATTAGCAGTGTTTAGAGTGAAAAATGTTCTTACTCTTCCATCTAATTATATTCTGAAACGGTGGACAAGAAATGCCAAAAGTGGGGTTGTGTTGGATGAGAACACTCTTGGGCTGCCATGTAATACCCAAGAGTCCTTGGCTGCTCGCTCTGAGAATCTACGACAGGAAGCCATCAAATATGTAGAAGAAGGAGCAGAATCAGAACATATTTATAACGTGGCAATGGATGCCATTCATGAGGCCATAAGAAAGGTTGCTGCTGCAAAAAGGTGCGGCTCTGCTCCTGTACAAACTACTGTGGTTAATGGTAGTCAGCAGCTCCTGTCGTGTAGTCTGGTAAGTTACTTATGCAAGGATTTATTTTTGCTTGGCCTGCATAGGATCATTGTTCTGAACTTAAAAATGTAGCACACGATGCATAGGAATTGAATCTTTACCAATCATTGCTATTATTATTTATGTTTAAATGTGCTGGGTATTGAACCGTATAAGATTCCAATCTATAGATCTTCTGGGAACCGTATAAGATTCCAATCTATAGATCTTATTTTTCACTAATTATTTGATTGGAAGTTGATAGGTCTTTTTGAATACAGAATTTTATGTCTCGGGTTCTACCTTAAGTAAGCCTTTATTTTAAACTTGGTGCTGCAAGAAGTGCTCATTGCGGAATTTTTTTCTCTTTTGATCCTTGTTAGTTCTGTTAGTGCTTTTCAGTGCAATGCTTATTGCTGCTGACTTCTTTTTTACAAACAACATTTTGCAAACAATGGAGGGCAATTGTATAAAGTCCTTCCAGCAAAGTATATGCATTTGACAACACTCCTGTAAAGGTTTTTCTATATTTCGATTAAATATATAGGGCAAGCCTCTCTCTTGCTATCTACAATCAGATCATCTTTGTCCCAGCCATAAAGAGTTAGCTTCATTAGATTAGAAGTTAAAAGCATATATATTCCAGTAAATTTGTGATTTGTCTTGTTTATTAGTGCTTGGAAGAAATTTCTCAAATGTATGAAACTAAAGCAAATAAAATCTGGGTCCCCAAACATCAGACCAAGACGATATATGACCTTCTGAATTCTGGTATGTGCTGTGCGTTTTAGGGGCGCAGGAACTTGCTTTCTGTTTTCTTATTTTGGTTCCTTGAGGGATTTAATTTGGTTGCTGTGTTTCTTATGAATGCACCTGTTTATCCATCCATCTAGATTAAAAGGGTTCTATTCCATTGCTTCTGCAGGACGAGGATGAGAAAATTCGGGAATTGACAGCTGAATTAGAACAGGCAAGTCAGCGATGTGAAGCGTATCGAACAAAATTGCTGTGTGTTATGAAAGACATGGAGGAATGGAAGTTGAGGATATCTGTCAAGGTTCAGAACGTGAGACTCAAGATGAAAGATTGAATTACAGCGATGTCTTCATTTTCATCATGTTAATCTAGAGTACACGTAGCAGAAGTTGTAGTTTAGTGGGCTTCGAATGGTTAAACTCCCCCCAGTCTTACTAGTGGTTAGCTCCTGGGAGAGGATGTATTGTCAAATGCTAATCTAATTGTGAAGTAATATCGACGTAACCCTGTCCTGAGGTCTAACTGGATGCCGCCATACAGTACACACCAAGATGAATTTTTAGACAGATATAGGGAAGTGCAGTTTGAAGGTCCATGTTTTGACGAGGAGAGCTGTATCTGTATGGTCCCTGTCATAGCTGCACATGACTACTAGGAGGGCCGTGTATCAGATTGATAGCAATTTAGGTAGTGTTTTTGCAGCCTTTTCAAATAACACATGCGTTGACAGGGAGACACACGCTTTGTGATTCATTTATATAAATTGTGTAAGCTTGGCTTCCACAGGTCCATGAATCAGTAATCAGTTGTGTTTTTTGTTTCCACTTTCAAATACACCTATGCTTCCTGCGCTTTTTGGGTGGTGGACACCTATGCTTCCTAGTAGTGGCTAACCAAAGCGTTGCTTCTTGGGTGGTGGACACCTATGCTTCCTAGTAGTGGCTAAGCAAAGCGTTGCTTTTTGGGTGGTGGACACCTATGCTTCCTAGTAGTGGCTAAGCGAAGCGTTGCTCTTTGGGACGTTCCACCGTGATTCGGAAAACTATCAGTTGCTGTCTTTTTCACACTCTCTTTTTATTTTTGGGTGGTTTCACCATAATTGCTTTATTTATTATATATACATGAAAAGTGAGTAGATATTGGAATCACATTAGTCAAGAATCGTTGTTATAAAACCAGCACATTGAGGTAAACTGATTGGGATTTGATTTATTTGTGATTTAATTAGCCCGATTAAAATTCATATAAAACAACTTGGTTTCATTTAAAAAATAATAATTAAAATAACAAGTTGAAGTTTGGTTTAATGCCAAACCTAGTTAGGAGTTAACTCAACAGGTGTAACCTAAATGAGATTAAGTTCAATTTTTTAAAAAAAAAAATTCTAAAACCATGTTGTTTTATTAAAAAAAAAAAAAAAAACTTGTAATGATTTTATTTTTAATGATCCTACTAAGTCCACCTAACCCTTAACTCATGTCTTGGGCTGATTCAGGAGCGGAGCTAAGATTTTATAACCATGAAGAAAATGTGACTTGTGGGCTTTTATGGGCTTGTACGAATAAGCCCATTTAGTTAAGTGGGATAAGATGAACATTTTAATAGTGAATGGGCCTATTGAAGCGCTTGTGCCGCCCAATTTTTAAAATTCAAAATAAGTTTCCGTTAGGGTTGGGGCTGGGCAACGATCAATAATCAAGTGTCATTATAAAAGGCAACAAAGCTTTTCGTGTCGTTTCATTCCATTTTTTGGGTTTACTTTGAAAGCAGAGAAGCAGTAGAGAGAGAGAGAGAGTAGCAACAGCAACGAGCACGATGGTGTCGGCGATGGATTTATTCGAGAAGCTAGAGAAAGTAGGAGAGGGAACTTACGGGAAAGTGTACAGAGCAAGGGAGAAAGCCACCGGGAAGATCGTTGCACTCAAAAAGACACGTCTCCATGAAGACGATGAAGGTGTCCCACCCACCACTCTTCGCGAAGTCTCCATCTTGCGTATGCTTTCCAGAGATCCTCACATCGTCCGGTACTCTCTCTCCCCCTCTCTATCCATCTATCCACCTTTGCTTTTCTTCCATCTACTTCCTCTCTAAGGTGATTTCATTTCTTCGACTCATGGATCTGTAGATTTTCTTAATATTCGGTCCATTTAGGGCTTAGATGAATTGAACTTGGGGATTTTGTGATCTGATTCCTCCAATTTGATGTCTTAATTTAGGGTTTGGGGTTGTGGATTGCTAAATTGAGTCAATTAATTTCCATGTGAATTGATTGATGTTCTCTTCTATTGTTGGGTTAATTAATAGACAAATAACTCTCTATTTTCTTTTTCTTTTTTTAAAAAATCCATAGATTGTTAGACGTGAAACAAGGGCAAAATAAAGAAGGCAAGACAGTTCTGTATCTGGTTTTTGAGTACATGGACACCGATCTCAAGAAATTTATCCGAAGCTTCCGCCAAACTGGAGAGAACATTCCTGTCAAAACTGTCAAGGTCTAAATTTTACATTCCCCTTTCTTTCTTTTTAATTTTTTTATCCTTTTAGTTTGAGAGGTTTTTCTTGTTTTCTTTTTAATCTGATCACAAATTTGTATGATCCTTATTGTTATGCAGAGCTTGATGTATCAACTATGTAAGGGTGTGGCTTTCTGCCATGGTCATGGAGTCTTACACAGGTTTCCTTTTTCTTTGTTTTCCTTGCTTGTCAACTCTGATTTACAATAGCCGTTTTCATCGTTATGTATTTATAACTGTAACAGGTTTCTTCCCCCCCCCCCCCCCCCCCCTGCTTGTCCACTCTGATCTATAATAGCCATTTTGTTTCCCTGATGATGTTTAGTTTAGGTGGAAATGATTACTGACATATCTAGTAACCCTTTATCTCGCTTCCTCTCAGGGATCTTAAGCCTCATAATCTCTTGATGGACCGCAAGACTACGATGCTTAAGATAGCTGATCTCGGACTGGCTCGAGCATTTACTCTTCCTATTAAGAAGTATACCCATGAGGTGATTAAATTAATACATGCTTGCTACATACCATATTTTTACGATGCTCTTACAATATCAGTTTGTTGAGCTAATTGAGTGGAATTTCTATTTCAGATATTGACTTTGTGGTATAGATCTCCTGAAGTCCTTTTGGGGGCTACCCATTACTCAACTGCAGTGGATGTATGGTCTGTTGGCTGTATATTTGGTATGGATTTCCTTATTCTTTTCGCTTCATCTCTTAAACTAATCTGCCAACTCTAGCATTGCTTAATTGTTGTGTTTGTGTTTTGCCTAAACTCTAGCTGAACTGGCCACAAAGCAAGCACTCTTCCCTGGAGACTCTGAACTGCAACAGCTCCTGCATATTTTCAGGTCAATGATTTTTGCATAATGATGGATATGGTTTTGATCTTGCTTTGTCAATTAGGCTTCTTTTTAATATTCGTTTTGAAGCTCTTGTACAGGTTATTAGGTACTCCAAATGAAGAAATGTGGCCAGGAGTAAGCAACCTGATGAACTGGCATGAGTATCCCCAATGGAAACCTCAGAGTTTGTCATCAGCTGTTACTAATTTGGACAAGGATGGGCTGGATTTGCTATCAGTAAGTCGCGTTCACCAACAATGACTGGTTTTTTATTGTTGGGATAGATGAACATCATAGCTTAATTGTACAAATGCTTGGCTGTATTTTTGCAGCAAATGTTGCAGTATGACCCTTCAAAGCGTATCTCAGCAAAGAAAGCCATGGAACATCCTTACTTTGATGATCTAGAGAAGGACCGTCTCTAAGAATCACAATGCTGCGACTAGGATGGGCAGCAACCTTGTTTGGTGATTTTAGGACCGGCAAACTGAATTTATGTACTGAATCTATTTGCTTCACTCAAGCATACTGATCGGAGTCTATATTTGTCTTGGTATGATCGCTTAATGTTGAATAATCTTTATCAATTTAATGCCATTATTGCTTGCTTATCTTGTACTCGTGCCATTATCGGTCAATTTCAATAATCAGCTCCCAAAAAGCAATGCCAAAGTTTCACAACTCTACGAAACTTTAACCCAAAGACTTTCTAATGAAATTAATTGATGCACGTTTTCACTTCGGACGTACATCAACGGCTCAACGTCAGTTGGGCGAAGTACAGTTGAATACGATATATTTTTCCCATTGTATTTCGAGGAGTCAATAATACGCCAGGGGAATTCCATGTCGAAGAAGAGGTTGATCAAAATACGAGGCAGAATAATTCAACCCCGCAACTTCTTATTTAGTAATGTACAGATAAGAACTTGCAATGGGATTTTGCTGAATCTTGTAGAGCTTCTACATTCGAAAAATCCCCGGCAATAAAACCAATTTCTCTAGCTGCTTCTGCTGTAATTGCCGCGTTTACTATGGAATTGTTTCTTTTTTGTGAAAGAAATTGCTAGGGGCTGTTTGGAAAACCTTCTCAAACTAAACGCATCAATATATATATACTTCTAGTTTGGGAACGTGATTCATTATATAAAACTAACACAATATATATAAAAAAAGGAAAGGGGAGAAAGAAGAGGGTAAAAAACAAAACCCGCTGCTGCAAAGGCTTATCAGCATGAATAATTTCTGATCCATACCGGGCACTAATCAAGGTAAATAATATACGCTGCTGCAGATTCATTACAGATGAACAGCCAGAAGAAGCTGACAACCCAATCCAGGAAGAACCACTGATTACAATCTAATTTGTGGTTTACGAGGTCAAAAGGAATCCAAGGAAACTTGCAATCCATCTCAGAAATGTTGTGAAACCAACAGTAACCTTGTTGCCCTTTACCACTCTGAGGGGTAAGCCCCTCAGAGTGTCAGCACAGTAACACGTGGCTTCCAGAACTTATCTACTCAGACCTGCAAAACCCCCAAATACGATGTCAGATCCCAAAAGTGATTCGCACCAAGGAACAAGAAAGCAAATATGGTAGCAGAAAGGAGTTCCAGAACAATCCACTTTGTTAATCTATGGGAACAAGAAGGCAGAAGCATCGCGCACCAGATCGCCATCTCTTCAACAGCCATCATAGCCAAAGGTTATGGGGGCAGAGAATACATTGGACATGCCAGCATAGGCTTAAACCATCCCTCGAGCCATGGGGAGAGGACAAGAAGAAAAAGAAAGAACACAAATTAAAAAATGGAAAAGAGACAAGGAAATGGACAGCAAATTTAAGACCTTATGGCTAACTTGAGAAGCTAGTTACAGGATATGAAATTGCATGAGAGGAGGGGCATATTTAAACAAGAAAGGAAACAGTTATTTGCTTGTGGCTCATCATCCCACAATGCTTTTGGGAAACACCATGAACCCAATTATCTAATCCTTCCCCGATTTCCATGCACCAAAATAATCCATATTGTCAAGAAAAAACATATCAGCAACTTTACAACTTTCAAACTAAGATAATTACCATTCAGGCATTGCCTACAAGTCCAAACTCAACCAGAAAGAAAAGGAGGAAATTAAAAATTACAAGAGTAGAAGTTATAAAGATATATGCAAAAAAAACATATCAAACACAATTTTATATGCAAAAGAGAAAGAAAGAAAGAAAGAAAGAAAGAAAAAAAGAAGAAAGAAGGCTATAATTGAGCTCTTACACTTATACAACAGAGTATTTGCCTGGTTGAGCTCCACCAGGAAGTTGATATGTTTGGTTCGTGATGTCTTCCAAAACATGTTTTAGATCAGCTTTAGCTCTCTTAACAGACTGCTCAGTAGGGCCCTCAATGAACAGGTACAGCTTGCGATCTCCTGGTCCTGGCACCTTGCCTGGTGGGAAAAACTGTCCCCTGGTGGTAATGGCAGCACCAGTCCAATCTGAAATTGGGCCCAAAGTTTCCTTGTGGGTAACCTTCCACCTAGCATTTTGGGGAAAATCATTGATTTCCAGCTCTGCTTCATAATGTTCAGGCATTGCATCAGCCTGGATCCTTGCAAGGTTGTGTTGCAAATTCATGGCGGCTGCCATTGCTGCTGCCCTGGCTGCAGCTTCATTATTATGAGCAAAAGGCAGCCCAGTCACAGATGCGACTGCTTGACCTTGATTGAGAGGAACAGGTAAACTACCATTAGAAAGCAATTGAGTAACAGAGTGAGGAGTTGGTGCCACAGGTGCAGGGATTTTTGAGACAGCAGCAAGAGCAGCTATCTGCTGAGCAAGGGCAGTCTGCTGTGAGATGTCACCACCTGCCTTCCGAACAACTTCATCTTCATCTTCTGAATCAGACTTCTCATCCTCATAGCCATATTCTTTTGCCTGTGCTTTCTTTGCCGCCATTCTCTTTTCATCCTCCTCTTCATTGAATTTAAAACCACTTCCACCATAACCAGTTCCATGGGCTTGCTCCAGACCCTGGTTCACTTTCACCAAGAAACCATCAGCAAGGGCTTTCAAGTCTTGTGGAACAACTTGCTCAGAGAGTTCTAATGCTTTTACAAGATCCGGTGCATATCTTGCATCATCCTCAGAGAAAAAAGTGATGGCACAGCCTTTGCGACCAGCTCGGCCAGTCCGACCAACACGGTGAACATAATCCTCATAGTGGTTTGGAACATCATAATTGATCACCAATTCTAGATCCTTCACGTCTAAACCTCTGGCTGCAACACTTGTTGCAATCAACAAATTGCAGACGTTGCTCTTAAAATCCGAAATGGTGGATTCACGGTCCGTCTGATCCTTACCCCCATGAAGTGAGAGGCAAGGATGACCAAACTTCAGCAAGTCCCTAAACAACGCATCACATTTGTCCTGTGATTGGACAAATACCAAAATTTTTCCCTTCTCGCTCCATACACCAAGTAGTTCTAACAACCTAAACCACCTTTGACCTTCTGGTCTTACCTCAACCAGCTGATTGATGTCCTTATTCACCACACTCCTCCCACCTACCTGTATTTCCACAGGTTTGTTCAGTACTTTACGAGCCAAAGTTTCAACCTGCCGAGGGAAAGTGGCAGAAAAGAGCACAGTTTGATGATCTGGTCGAATATTTTGGACAATTCTAGTGATTTGAGGTTCGAATCCCATGTCAAACATCCGATCGGCTTCATCCATAACCAGATATGTAACTCTACGAAGATTAGTGATTTTCCCTCCACTAGTGCAAAGAATGTCAATCATCCTGCCTGGAGTACAGACAACTATCTCTGTCCCCCGTTTCAATTCACTAATTTGCTGGGCAACACCAGAACCTCCATAAACAGGCACACATCTTATACCTAGGGCCTTAGTGAACTTCCTAATATCACTGTGGATCTGCTGCACAAGCTCCCTTGTGGGCGCCATTATAAGCCCAATTGGTCCTTCTCCAGCTTCAACAGGAGGCTGGTCCTTGATATGCCTCAGCATTGGCAGCACAAATGCAAGGGTTTTACCAGAACCAGTTTTTGCAATGCCTATGCAGTCCCGTCCACTCATAATTATAGGCAGTGCCTGAGCTTGAATTGTCATCGGTTTCTCATAATTAAGTTTCTTTATTGTCTCCAAAATTTTACTTGTGAGTCCTGTCTGGTGCCAAGTTTTAATTGGTTTCGGCACATCCTTTCCATGTATTTTCAACTCCAGTAGTTTCCTATAAGCAGTAACCTCCTCAGGAATCATCCTCAAGATCTCCTTCACTTCAATATAGAAATTCTTGCGGAAAGGAC
Source organism: Populus euphratica (assembly GCF_000495115.2). Lineage (NCBI taxonomy): Eukaryota > Viridiplantae > Streptophyta > Magnoliopsida > Malpighiales > Salicaceae > Populus > Populus euphratica. The sequence continues at coordinate 202,703 of NW_011499943.1, forward strand.
TGTAATCAATCTTTGAGTGGTCAACAAGGGACAGTTTCTCAGCTTTTGTTTTCTTCACCCTCTTCATGAACTCGTCATCATCCTCATCTTCTAAAAGAACTTCACTATTTTCAAGGTCCCCATGGTCTGAATCAGAATCTTCTCCAGGAATAATTCTCCCTAGAGATTTATGTGAGCCTTTCTTCCGCTGTCCTCCATTTATTCCTTCATCCTTCTTATCTTTCTTCTTTGAGTCTGCTTTATTATCATCAGCAATTTGAGTAACCACAACATTGTTTAGCATCTCAACCTCAGGTAAGACCATAGAATTCATGAAAGCATCCAATGGATCAATTTCCTCATCCACATTAACAGCATCAACCTCACTTTGTGGAGCAGAAATGTCATCCTCAGTGTCCACCATCATTGCATCTCCAGCTTCTTTATCAGGTATTGCGTTTTCCTCCTGGTCCATGTCCATCTCGGATTTGCCAGTGGGAGGTGCTTCTTCATCATCAGATTCTCCTTCAAGAGTCCAGGTTTTACCACTCTTAGATTCATCAACATTGGCTTCTTCCCCACCCTTTTCACTCTCAGTTTCTTCCTTCTTCCTTCTCAGTTCTTGCCATTCCTGGACTCTTCTCCTCCTCTTCTCCATCTCCTCGTCCAATTTCTTCTGCTCCTCCTCTAATTCATCTTCTCGGGTTTTACTCTCATTCTTATCACCGTCCTCCTTGCCACTCTTTTTCCTTAGGCTCTCTTCACTGTTATCCACGTGCCTGTTTGACCTGCTAATGCTCTGCTCATGCACTCTCTCCTTGGAGTCGTCATTGTCTCTCCTTTGCACTTTACTATCACGCTCCCCGGAGTCATCATCACTGTCACTACTCAATTCCCTGTGCTTCTCCCTTTCCCTAGTCCTCCTCTCCCTCTTCTCCCTGCCCCTCTCCCTTTCTCGCTCTTCTCTATCACGCTCCCTCCTCTCCCTTTCTCTGTCTTTCTCCCTCTCACGTTCCCTCTTCCCACTTTCTCTTTCTCTATCTTTCTCCCTCTCCCTCTCCCTCTCCCTCTTCTCCTCTTTTGCTATGTCCCTCTCCCTGTCTCTCTCTTCTCTGTCTCTCTTCCTGTCCTTAACTCTCTCTCTATCATCAACCCTCCTCCTTGTTGCCCTATCATCCCTGCCTCTGACTCTGTGCTTCTCTTTCTCCCTTTCCTTGTCATCAGAATCACTACTCTTGTCTCTCTCGGAACACCTACTGTTTTCGCGTTCTCTCTTCTCTCTGTCTCTATGCCTCTCTCCATTCCTCTCCCTGTCTCTATCTCGATGAATCCTTTTAGAATCCTCTTTCTCCTCCTTCCGTGCCAAATAATCATTTTTTCTAGGTTTAGGTTTCACATCCTCCATGATTGTTTGCTTGTGTGCTTATTTAACAGTTAAATCAACGAATCATCATTAGTGATTGATTTATTTATACAATCAAATCGAAAACTTTGAAAAAAATCCTAGCACATGAAATGATTTCAATTGCGGCCTTAACATACCGCCGGATTCAAAATTGGATTGCATAATAAAGCATAAATCAATCAATAATCGAATACGAAGAAAGAGATAAAAGAAAAAATTACGGGAGGGAAAAGCAAGGCACCTCAAACGTCTTCGAAGATGAAGATGGATCCCTCTCTCTGTGTCAAAAACCCTAATTGCCACTTGATGTCTGTTTTAAGCATGGGGATCGACCGTTTTGTTCCGTTATCTCTCTCTTTTCTTATTTCTTTCTCTGTTACTGTGTTTATATTTTCTATAATAAAGGGTCGGGCTCTTTGGATTGGATTGCGTGAGCATTACGTTTGTTATCTGGATTGGCTTGGGCTAACAAGATTTGCAGAAGATGATGGACCCGTGGCCCAGAAAGAAGGATAGAGATGTACAATTATATACTATGGGGGTGGGCTTTTGATTTTGTTGCTTTTTCTCCTTTCCCGATGAGCTTAAGTCCAAATTTATCTAATAAAATTTTAACTTGAATTTATTTTAAATCTCTGTTAAGTTATGTGAGAAAAAAATAACTTTTGAATTTCGAATTAAAATCAAAAGCTCTAATTCATAAATATGCTAACTGGACTTTGAATATGTATTTTCTTGAGATTTTGTAAACACGTGTGGCTGAGACTAAGGTTAATAATAAAAGTTGATATGTTTTGAAAAAATAAAATATATTATTGACAAGTATAAAAATCTAAGGTATTTAGAAATAAAATTGACATGTTGAATAATCAATCATTTTATTATTTTATGAAGAGTAATGATTGAAATACAATTTAATTATCACAATCACGCTAGTGTTAGGTGCATGCCCAGCAATAAAGACTAGGGTTGTTGGGCAACATGCCCAGCTCTAGGTGGGCGTGCACTCAGTGTATGGTATCGGGATTTTTGCATGTTCATGAGTATTTATTTTGAGGAGTTTTTTTGTTCATTTTGTCTGGAGACATGATCAATGGTAGCTTCCATGTATATCTATCTTAGCAAAATGCATGTAAACTAGTGAATAGCGAAGATAAGCAAATCCAAAAGCAGCACCGCACTTATAAATCCAAAGGAAGGCAAAACAAACAAACAAGAAACCTAAAATATCCACTCACGGTGGTCTTGATTTTAGTTATAATTACGTGCTCGAGCATGATCATCGAATCTCTTCTCATGTGATCTTAAGGGCGCCCTCATATCGACTTAGCATATATATATAATATATTAAAAGAGATTTAATAAATTCTGATGAGCATTGATCTAAAATCTGAACCTAAAATTAAATTATAATTGACTGTGAATGGCTTCATAAACTTGCTGCGATGGTAAGAAATACAAGGGTTATTCATTTCAATCGTATAGGAAATTCGAGTTCAAAAGGAAACTTTAAAACAATATTTCTCCAAAAAAAAACCAGGTTTTTAGATTTACACTGAGTTCAAAAAACACATTTTAAAAGTTTTATATAGTTTCTCTTTACAAGTTAGAAAATTTAAAACAATATTTCTCCAAAAAAAAACAGGTTCTTAGATTTACACTGAGTTCCAAAAACACATTTTGAAAGTTTTATATAGTTTCTCTTTACAAGTTTTTCATTTTTCCTCAAGTAAAAAAATACGAACAATATAAGTTTTTTTTTTCAATATAAGCACTGTTTTTAAATAATGTAAAGGATTAAAGTTTTTTTTTACAAATTTTCATATCTATCCAGCTTCATAAATTTAATTTTCACTATGAATTTAATATAAAAAATTCATTTTTTTATAATATAATTTCTAATGATAATTAAAAAAATTATTAGCATGTATTTTATATAATTAAAAAAAATATTATCATCTACCGGGTAAAAAGTAAGGAAAAGACAACGGCAGCAGTGCAAGGGCAACCCGGTCTTTATGAGAGGGAAAAGTAAGGTAGATGAGCGTCTGCCACGTAATTAAAAAAACATGTTAAGCCTGGTATTTATTTTCTATAGAGTCAAAGGAGATTTTATTTATATATACACACACAAGAAAGGAAGGCATAGAGGGATAGAATAAAAAAAAATGGAAAATCCTGACTCCCACCGCCATGGATTTGCTCTGCTAGTTACCACCTTGTCTTTCTTCTCGCAAATTAACTGTCTTCTCTGAGAAACTAAAAGAATTCGCTAATCGAACCGTCGTTCCTTTGGGTTTGGCACGGACGGCACGATACGACACCTCCTACGTTCGCCGGAAAAGACTTGATTTCACCCTTCTCTGCCTTCCTCTTTACCTGCATTGCTCGCTTTCTGCTCAAACTCAAAACCCTAACACGCTGCCGTTCGCTCTATTCTCTTTCAAGCTTTACCTCTCCCCGCTTCTGTTATCTCCCAAAGGCAAGCTTTTACCACGTTTTTTCTTTTTTTAATTTTAAATCTTGAACTGTTCCGTAGTTAGGTTTAAACATTGAAAATCTTTTTCTTGAAAATTAGAAATGGATTTTTGGGATTGATTATTCTTTTTTCCTTAATTTTTCCCCTCCTCGCGAAATACTTTGCAAGAGGCTAACGGTTTTTGCCATGCTATATTATTAGAGAATTGTGCATATATTTTATTTGGATTTAATCTAGCGTATAATAATAATAATAATAATTCATGCATGTCGTTGGTCTATAGGGTGTGAACTGGACGAAAAAGCAAAAAAGCGAAATGGAAGATAGTGAAATGGTTGCCGTGCAAGACTTGCCGGGAGACTCGGATGCTAACAAGCCTTCTGATGCCACTGTTAAAGAGCAAGAAGAAACTGCTGATGTTTCGGAGGATCAAGAGCCGAATGAAAATAGGCAGGCATCAGTTGCTGACGATGACATCACTGTGAGTTCGGCAACTGATGTTCCTATGACTGACACTCCAGCTTTGCCTGATGATGGGAAAACTGCCACGGATGAAAATATTAATCGGCGAGTGGTGGAAGAGAAAACTGATGGAGATGGTGGCTCCTGTGTTCAAAACCAGCCACAAACGGCTACTCCATCTACCCAAAGGAGGTGCTCAACTCCTAGAACAAAGCTTTATAGTGCGGCAAAGTCCAAAAATGTATGGACTGATATTAAGGTAATTGAACCCAACATCCTTAGCAACCTAAAGTATTCATTGTTATCATGAATCTTGTAAGTAGAAGTATTGTTTGTGCTGAATGATTATATGGTGTTTGAAATGTAGATGGGGGAGACTGATGTTGCCGGGACCCTAGAGGAGCAAGCTGCATTCATGAAGGACCTGGAGATTTTTTATAAGCAGAATATCATGGATTTCAAACCCCCTAAGTTTTACGGAGAGCCATTAAACTGCCTGAAGTAAGTTTTATGTGAAAATAGTTTTTTTTTTCCCAATGATATGTGTCTAGAGTCTAGGTGTAAGCTAATATGGTCGTTTTTTCCTTGGGAGTTAGGTTATGGAGGTCTGTGATCAAACTGGGTGGCTATGAAGTGGTAGGTGTCTTTTGCTTCCCTCCTTATACATTTTTCATGTTCTGTGGGTTTTAGGCATTGGCTGCCACAAAAAAAAAAAGAAGTCTGCACTTGAATGGATTTTGCTGTTGTATGTAGCAGCATGGTTTCTGGAATTGGTGTAAGCAATAGGAATAACTTGCAACATAAGCTGTTACACAAAATCAATAGTGTTTGCTATACACTATGGGAAATTTAAATATCCCATATCAGTGGATAGATAGAATTATAAATAAGTAAAGGGATTGAGAATAGGAGTTGTAGTTGCTTGAAAACATATCAGGTTGCTCTACTGCTGTTGTCAAGCATAATGGCATTGTGCTTCAAAATGCTCACATGTGTTGACAACATCTTTTCTCACAGCTTGCCTGGAACCATGTTGGTTTGTCCTTCTGATTGGAAGTTTAAATCAATTAAATTCACTTCTATTCCTCCTTAGAACTTAAAAATCATACATGCTTACAAGTATTACCGAATTCCCCTCCAAATTAAGCTGACATTACCAAATTCCGTTAGTATTCACTTCTTGCTGGTTAAATGTAGGATAATGAAAATGCAGAAAATTCAAGCGACGATTACATCAAACAAAATTAAGAAGTAATCATGATAGATGAGATTAACCAAAAGAGAAGGGAATTCAATGAGAAGGTTGGCACATCCAAAGAAAATCAGTATCACAAGCAGAGAAAATGTCAGCATTTTATGAAATGCGAGGGATCAATTATGAAATTATTGTTAAGAGTTGTACAGAGCTATGACCCATATTTATTAAAAACTTAAGTTTTCTCCCCTTTTTGTGAAATTGTTGAAAATTTGTGGTGTATGCTTTATTTAGAAAATGGTTAACTATCCATGCTCATGATGACCAAAACTATTCCTGGAAGGTTTGGTTTTGATTGGAATCAAAATTGCACCAATGCTAAAACCATTACTAGAAACTAGTTCGTGCTTGAAATAAATTAATTAAAAGTAGAAAATTAATACATAATGAATTGATATAAGTGTATATCAACTCGTATTAATGACTGATGAGGATTCTGGGGCCTCATGCCTGATAGGAGGATGCATAACTGATCCAATTACTATGACCCCTCGCAGCTTACAAAGCACTAAATCCTCAAAAGTTCTGGTTCGAAGTGACTTTCATCAAGTCAAACCCTGTAGAGAAAGAAGCAAAGAGGTACCCCCAATTGCTTAGTGGTTAAATCCTTATAAGGTACTCTTGAAAACTATTTATCCTAGTCACAAAAGAGGCTATTTGTAAAGCAGCTTGGTTACAAGGTGCTCACGAAGCCGCCTGGTAAAATAATTACAAACGACTCCCAACAAATTCAAAAAGCAAACCTTCATTTCACTATATTCCTTTTGTTGCCATTTGAGAATTTGTCTCTTTTTCTTAAAAATATTCAGAGGATTTGCTGCCCCTTCAGCAAATGCTTTAGTACTTAGGCTATGCCCTTCAGATTGGGAAAAAAAAGAAAAACTTATTCTGAACTTATGTTTGACCAGGGTATTAATGAAAAATGTCTGATCCCCCTCCATCTTCTGGAGTAAAACATGTGGATACATGATATGTTTCAGGATCATAACATCTGGAGTATATGATTTCAGAGATGTAATGTTGCACCTGTAGCTAGAGTTGTACCACTTGCAGGATAATGTTTTTTGGTCACGTGCCTGTGTTGTTTTCTTCCAGTCTTATTGTGAATACAGGCATCTGATTTAAAAAATTGAGCATGAAATTGCAGTTTCGATGTGCTTATATGTTGTATTTTAATAATCTTGTGTCAATAATAGGTTTCATGGATCTTTAGGCTTTTATTGATATTAACTTATGACAGCTGCTTTTGATCTCATATCTGTAGGTTACTGCAAACAAGTTGTGGCGGCAAGTGGGAGAATCTTTCCACCCTCCCAAGTAAGGAAGGATAATTCTTGTAAGCTATCTTGTAGAATTTGCATGGATTTAACAAAGGATTATTAAGCCAAATATTTTTTTAAGTTATTTGTAAAATTTGCATGTATTTGGCATGGGATTATTAATCATTTTCAGTTACATTTCTTTTCATTATTTGCTTTTTAGGCTGCAGACAGTTGACACTTTACTATAACTATTTTCTGCTCTTCACATCTTGGATGTGGGCTGTGAATGGCAGCAATAATTTACGTGGATTATTAAAATATGGAAAATATTTATCATTTAATTCATTCAGCTTTTTTCTGTCTCTCACAGGACTTGCACAACGGTGTCTTGGACATTCCGCATTTTCTTTGAGAAGGTAATACTTTTTTCTGTGGTGAAAATGCTCTACATGTAGATGTTGGAACTTAATATGTTAGATAAAATCCTAAATTAAGACTTTGTTTTCTTTAATTTTAACATGGGAAGTGTTGGCCAGGGAATCTAATGATAGAAGCATTAGAATAGACTCAGATCATACAATTTGTCAGTGTTGACAAGTGTCCAGGCTTATCTTTGTTGTATTTGAAGTGAGTTTAGCTGTCCTTGTATGGCATTCATTTGAATGCCATAAAGATTCAAATGATTTAAAAGCTAGGTCGTGGACTAATGGATTATTGCTCTCTGTGACTTTCTTGTGACTTCTATCCCTCATCCCTCATTTACCACAGGCACTTCTGGAATATGAAAAGAATAAGAGGGAAACTGGCGAGCTCCAACTTCCCAGTCCACCCCTGCATCAGGCTACCAGTGTTGAAAAGGAGGTAAAGTGCTGTTCTTGCCTGTTTTTGTTTGTCTGTAGTATTTCCAAAATCTTTTACCCGCTCAGGAAAGAGAGAATTATTAGAGCCTTGACAGAACTAATCAGTGAAAGTGAATAAAAGCTCGGCTTGTGCTTGTTGGTTTGCATTATGGAACTGAACTTGAACTTGAGTGTTTAAACTCTTGGCTGGCTTAATATCAAATAGTCCTTTGAATTTTTCTTGGTACCACATATGGTCACTCTGTTATATGGAAGATAGAGTTGCACTTAATGAGAGAAAAGTGAATTCTACAATTAAAATCTATTAAAGTTTACCCGGTCCATAAAAATCCACGCATCCTTTTGGTTGCATACATGTACATTATGTAATTGATCTACGTTGCATAACTGGCACAAAAGATGATAGAGTCTGTTACACCGGATGAAAATGGGGATGATAAATCCTGGCATATTTCTGAATGTGAAATCTGCTTGCATCTATATATGGATGCATCTGTGAAGTGGTTAGTTATCATTGTTAGTTCTTGTCGGTCATACAAATTGCTGATAAACCATACCAGATTTAACTTTGTTGTGCGCATAAACCGTTTATACAACTATGAGGAAACCAAGTTGAGTTGAAAACTACAGGCCTGAGGCGAGCGCAACTATAAATTTTGTATTTTCTTCTGCTCGTGGGCCACAATGTTTTCATTGGAATCTGTATGCTGATAATAGTGTGAGCTGAAGCTGCTTGTAACAAACTTTAGTAGAGTTGTTAAATTCAGTGCCTGGTTCTTGTTCCTTTTTATCCCTGCTTTCATAATTTGTATTTTAATGCATTTTTCTCTCTACCAGACAACTGGGTGCCAAGCAACTGGATCAGGCAGGACAAGAAGGGATGCTGCTGCTCGTGCTATGCAGGGTTGGCATGCTCAGCGTCATCTTGGACATGGTGAGGTTAGTGAGCCATTTGTTAAGGTTTGTTGTGACACAGGACATACCTATATCTCACATATATTTCTGTAGAACAGTGCAGGGAAATGATGCTTTTCATTTCTCTTGGACAGGTGAAGAGCTTGAATTTTTCAAGACGTGAAAAGCCTCTCAAAAGTTTCGGTACAATCTCTAGAATGAAGATCTTTCCAATTGGCAGGTTTATACATTTTTATTTGATCTGGTTTGTTGAGTCAGGTTTTCACAAACAGAAGACAGATGAGAGACCTGTGAATGCTGAAACAGATAAGGAGTAAAGATTGCTCTTTATTTCCTCTCAATTTATTTTTCTCAGTTTTGCTTGCCGCTGCTTTCATACTAGTAATTAAATAGCAATCAGTTGATCCAACTGTTTCTTATGAAGTCATCGTTCAGCATAATAGCTAGTGTCGATCTTATTCTTTCAACAAATGAACCATGGCATATTTTGTGCTATCCTCTTAGTTTCTTGGCTTCAAGCTACAACTAGAAAGAAAAAAATCCTCCATAGAATTTGTACATCAGAGTCCAAATGGTGCCCCTTTTATGCCTAACTGCACACATACCATAAGGTGTTTTCTCTTTTATGAAGCAAGGCTAATTGTTTTTTTATCATCTTAGAGTGGATACTGAAATCATTGATATTGGGCCCCCTGCTGACTGGGTGAAGATCAATGTGTGGGAAAGTGTAAGCATCTGCTGTTTTTCTTTCTTAAAATTTCTGTTATCCTGAGCCTTAGTTGTCAAGTTCTCACTGCTGGGTTTAGTGACTAGCATACTGCACCTTTACACAGAAAGATTGCTATGAGATATATGCTTTAGTCCCCGGACTTCTGCGTGAAGAGGTAAGCACCTTCTCATGGTATCTCTTTTGCTCCCCTCTCATGTGTTTGTCTTTCCTGCTCTTATTCTTACCTCCTTGATGTCTTTTAGATGGAAATTATTGATAGAATGCTCTGTGCCATGGATGTGTGCTCTATCATTTCCAGAACTTAAAATGTTCCTTCATAACATATCAATTTTTGGTTAGACCACTCTCCCTAGAAGATACATGAAATCGCTATTTTTTGGTGGATCAGGTCCGAGTACAATCAGATCCTGTAGGGCGTCTGGTTATAACAGGTCAACCAGAGCAGCTAGACAATCCTTGGGGTATTACACCGTTTAAGAAGGTATTGTTATGATCTCTAACAGAATAGTAGTTTTGAAAAAAGAGGTGTTTCTGCTTTATAATCCTTGCCTGAAGAGCAAATGGCACTCCTATTCCAATATAGATACACCATGGCTTTCATGCCCTACGGAAGACTGTCATTAGCGAGAGTATGGGAATCATTTATTTTTAACTTACGACATGGAACATGTTAGTCGCCGACCCTGCCAGGCAGGTGGATTATTCACCATGTGAATCAACTCTTTTTTACCGAATTCATTGTTTATGGTATTGGTGTGGTCTTATTGGCAGGATGTTAGTGTGGTGATGGTCCATTGCTTTGATATATTTAACTTGTATGTACGTGAAAAACGTTTGAAATGTCTTTTTTGGTCAGGTTGTGAGCTTACCTTCGAGAATTGATCCACTTCAGACATCTGCTGTTGTTAGCTTGCATGGACAGCTCCATGTTCGTGTCCCGTTTGAGAACAGATCAGCCTGACTCCCTCCTCCTCGTGTGAGCTGGATCCACCAATTTTTCTAGGTAGAAATGCCAAGTTTTGGGAGAGACAGAGGCTCGAGAGGGAATGGCTGAGATCGTTTTTGTTCCTCCCACGTTGTTGAATTAGAGTCCTAAGCACCCATCTCTGTAGATGCATGTTTATCACGTGCAGAATAGTTTCTCGAGGTTCACGAGGGAAGCCATCTTGCGGATTTTGGCTGGACCCGTGTATGGCTGCTTTAGACGGAAAGTAGAAAGTACCCTTTTGATAATAATTAGTCGTGGGATTTTAACCAAAAAAAAATAACTGTGGAATTCATGTGGATCTCATATTTAATAGCTTGAGAGGCTGAAAAGGCTCTATTTTGATTTTATTTTTATTTATTTTTGCATTCAAGCTTTTCTTGTTTCTTTATTTTCTATATTATTTACAATCTCTGTTTCAATAACTTTTCTAACCAAATATGTTTTCCTCGACCACACCACAGCCACGGTTAAGAAATATAGTGACAGCCGGAGCCCAGCTGATCCTCGTATTTATAATTTGCACAATGTTGACCTTCGCGCCGCCTTAAATTAATTCTGTCATCCGAATCTTGTAGCTTCAATTTTATTCCGAAGCGTTTCTCATTAATGGTAGGCTTCGCTTCACCACAGAATTGAAAGCTGACACAAGTATGGAAGGAACCATTGTTATGAACCTTGTCCTCTTTGAGCTTAATGAACCTTTACATGCTTGGCTGCAATGCTAGTGTGTTATTATCATGTGGTTGGATTACTGGGCATGTTCTAATTAAGGCTAATTTGCTCTTTAGCTCGGATGGGAAAACCATGCATCATCCGGAGTTAGTCTCTCTATATGAGCCCTCATCGTAACATCTGTAGATGGTAATTAGTACATTAATTGGCCGAGATTCTGTGGAATTTTGCCGATCTCTACAGTGTGTGTGTGTGTGTGTGTAAATGAACACCGGATTTATCGATATTAATTACTGCCCCGGCAGAAATTATGAGTTGGTCTCTCTCCGCAATCATGCATTTGTTTTTGCCTTCAATTTATCCTACGTACACTCCGTCGCCTACTACTATAGCTTGAATGGATGGCTCTACGAAGATACGGGGAAAAGGTGGGAAACGTTAAGACCTGCTAGCTGCTTTCATGCATGCTATAGTAATTCACCTGCCTCCTCGCTGTATTTTTCAGGGATATATAGAATTCATATACTCATAAAATTCTTGATTCTAAGATATCGGGTGAAACATATGTTGAAACCATGCATAAGGTGAACATACAGATCTAGCTAGATCATGCAAAAATTGCATGTGTGTGCGTGTCAAAGGGAGTAAGAAGCTGAATAGTGCCGTGTCAGTACTATTCTGTAACTAACATGAACTCACATGGACACAAGACACTTCATGTCCTACCATTAATCACATCGTGAGAAACATGACGCCATATGTACTGCTCGGTTTTATTCTGCAACAAGAAGTTAATTGTTTGCTAATCTCTTCTTCTTCTATTTAGTTAACACTTAATTTAAGATCATGGTGTTAGGCGCTCTTATCAACAAAGAATGAAAGAAAGTGTCTCAGCTGTTGCATTAGGACGCATGGCTGGATGAAAAACACACTCTATGATTGATATACTCTTAAAGAGTTGGCAATTACACATGCCAAAGGCAACCTCTTATTGAAATCAAATCAAATTTATAGGCACAGACGAGCAATCCTATCTCTAATTATTTCAAAGACCCTAAGCAACTGTATTGATTGATGGATTCGTACACATACAATCAATTCACTCATTCATGAAGTTTATGACAATTGAGCAGTGCTGGACCTCCATAATTCCACGACAATTTATCAAATATATAATTGACTTGAAAAATTTGAAGGAGAGGAGAAATGTGATGGACCGTGTGCTGATCAAGGCATTCAAGTTTAAATCAAGATTTCATCACTAGCCAGCTTTGAATGTACAAATTGTTGGTCCGTAAGCTTTTTTCCCTTCAATTTCAATGTGTTTTTGTGTGTGGTCAATATACAAAAAAAACATGTAGCAAGTATAACAAATATTAATGCTGTGTTCTTCTCTTTTACGTACTATCAGTTGTTTAGTCATCATTAAAACTATCAATCTATCGATGATTACCCAAAAAAACGTGCAACAATGTCAATGTGCAGAGGCCAGAATGTTAAAACCAATTATAGGCAAAACAAAAACAAGAAATTTGTGCACATGGGATATGAGTGTGGGAAATTTCTTTTGCCTGTGAAGATTGGTAGTAGTGATATTAATGATGAATGAAGTGCTAGAAAAGGAAGGCATTCGGAGTTGGGGATTTTATGATTCCTACATAATTGTTTCTGTAATTAAGCTATTAATCTAGCTAGATGGGCTTTGAACTAGATTAACATTATATGAAACTAAGATGGATACAATTAAGTTTTTCTAAGAATCATGCTATACACATAGTGCCAACATGTTTTTTTTTTATTATTATTATTATATATTACACTTCTCTCGTTGGCAAGTGGGTTTTTCTTCTTTTCATGTATGTTAATGTTGGCACTTGACAACTAGAGGCTTGAGTTCCATGGCTCAGAAGACTGAAGTTTGGGGGTAGACAGGCTTGTTTTACGACCGTAACAGTAGTCTTGTTAGTTTCATACATTGTAACTGACAAGAGAACTCTCTAGCTACTGCTGTAACGCTTGGTCAAAGAAAGAAGTGTGAATTGGGCATGCAGGAGATGGAGAGAAAAGAGAGTAAAAAAAGAAGAGGGAGAGAGCGAGACACCTTAATTAGGGCATATATCAATTGTTCTCGAAGTTCAGGACTAGGTTTTCTCTCTCTCTTTTTTACTGTAAATAGAGCAACAGGCTTTTAAAGTTCTTCGCTGTGCTTTTCCTCAGTTGGGCAAGCAGAAATGAAATAAAGGAAGAAGACATGGCCACATGCAAGATCACAGGCAAAAATATGTGTATACCGGGAGCACGTAGTGCTATGGGATTGAGCTGAGCTGCTCAGGGGGGATCTATATCGTGGGGTGCCCTTGCCTACACACGAAGAATGTAATGCTAAAGACAAGGCACATGCTCTAATTAAGCATTACTATATAGGTTGCATGAATGATATTATTAAGTTGACATTTGTTTATTGTTTCGAAATAAATATATAGAGACAGGGACAGCGATAAATAAAAAATAAAAAAAAATAAACAAAACATGTTTCCTTGTATCTCCTGTCTTAAAAAAATAAAAACTTACTCTGAAATTATCTATTTTCTCTCTCTCTCTCTCTCTCTCTCTCTCTATATATATATATATATATAGCATCAAGAAAACCCCCACGAGTGTACTTATTTTCGATATGAAGAACAGATATTTCATATATAAACTGAAGCGGCGCATTTTTCTATTCAGATATCAAAACAAAAACATATCATGATAAATAATATTTCTTGCACTGGAAATGGAGACATGTATTGATAAAAAGAAAAAAAAAGAATTTTAAAAAATTAGAGAGAGACATAAAATTATGTATATATTAAACCCTAGCTAGCTAGAGATGAGCATCAAAATACATACTATATTAGAACTTCCAAATATAGCTACAAATTAATTATTGATAAAAGGAAAAAGAAAAGACACAGAAGAAACCCAAAATGGTTTATACATATGAAGTTGAACTTACTGACCTTGACAAATCTGTAAATTCATAGCTCTAGCTCCTATCTGGGTTCCAAAGTAATTATTAGTACCAGGCAGCCTCCATGAATATACATCTTCTTCTTCTTCTTATTCTTCTTCTTCTTCTTCTATCTTTATGGACTTGTCAATGAAGAAATTAGTACGACCAATCTCGATCTTTTTTATCACCACACCACAACCATGCTCATACATTAATACAAAATATATGCTAGCTAGCAGCTTAATTGTTATATGTATATATATATATACCCCCCCTCATGATCGATCATTAATGCTCCATCATCACTTATTGAAAGCTGATCAGAAACTGTCTCGCCCAAAATCTGATAGTACAACAATGTCTCTAACTCGTCACTCATTGGGAAAAAAACCTTGGTGCCCTAATTAAAATGGAGGCCTGGCAGCACTTCCACCCCATGGTCCAAACAAATCACCTGAAAATGGATAATTCCCGTGATGAGCTCCTCCGGCCATATTAAAAAAACCACTACCAGCTCCTCCAGTACCGCTGCCTCCTCCGCCATCACCCATCTGTCCGCCACTTCCAGTCACACCCGAAGACTGAGAAGCTGTGGGCTGAACCTGCACCGTCCCAGCTTCCTCCTGATCATCCAAAGGCAAACGCTCAAAAACTGCATTAGCAAAAGATGCAGCCATCAAAATTACTGGACCTGCAGCCATCAAAGGCCCCGCAACATTCCCTCCAACAACTTGTCCTTGTCCACCGGACAAAAATATGGACAGCCCTCCCGCCCCAGGTGGCGCAGGTGGCGGAAGCACCGTTCCAGATAGCGAAAGGATCTCAAACCTTCCGTGCAAAGTAAGCACGCTTCCTGCAGGAGAAGCTGGTTGCCTTAGAGTAACATTAGCAACTGTCCCACTTCCACTAAGAACACAAACTCCTCTTCCTCTTTTCCTCGCATAAGTGGACACGCTTTCCACTATATCAGCACCATTAGAGATCTCAATCACATGGGATCGGAGGGCATTAGGGCTGTCCCGGGTTACAATAATGGGTGGCTTCGGTTTGTTCTTGGAACCAGCAGGACGACCTCTGGGACGGCGATTCGGATTTGTGCCGCCGCCAGAGCTAGTGGTAGCACTACTATCATGATGATGAGCAGTTTGGTTGGCATGATCTGGTGGTGATGGGGTATTGTTGTTGTCTCTAGAATCAGAGGAAGGAATGGATGAAGGTCTTTGAATCAGATGAAGTTCAGGTCTGAGAAGGTTGTTGTGATTTTGACCATGAACGTATCGAGAATTATTACCTTCAAAACCAGCCATGTTTCTACTCGCCACATCTGCTCTCTCCCACCACTTGCTATTATTTGCCAGCTTTAATCTGATCTCTTCTTCGATTCTTCTCTCTTGATCTCCCTGCAAGTTTCTTCTTTTATCACTGAATTCAAACTACCAAATACTTGATCTTCTCCGGCATATATATTCTAACTTAGCAGAAGATCGAAAGCTGGAAGTTAATCGAGATTTAAAGAGAGACTAAGATACATAACAAGTTAGGAATACTAATATTTCTCATGTATATATATCAGTTTCAGATCATCAAATCCAGAAACAGAAACATGATATATAGAGTAACTAGATAAAAATATTTGTTTTCATGTCAAGAGTTTTTCAAAGGTAAATAAATCACAGAGAAGAGAAGAATAAAGGCTGCTATCAAGTATAACAAGTAAAAAGGAAGAGCCTGCGGGACTACTATTATTTACTTGAAGAGTTTGAGCTGCGGGGAGAAGGGCAAAATATTAGAAAAGGGGATTCAGCAGCAAGGAATCATTCATATGATGTGAATGCATACACTGGATTGTTACTCCTTTGCCCCTTGAGAGGTTTTGCGCATAAATATTTGATATTCTTGTGTTCTGCTCTACTTTCTACGGAACCTTGATTTGTTTAAGAATAATAATATACTCTTAAAAAATGTCTTGCGCATTTTAAAGGCAAAATAAACCTTAAATGAACAGTGGTTTTAGATTTTAAAAAAATCAGTATTTCTTCAAAAATAAAATTATTTTATATTTCTTTATTTATTGCATTTTAAATAAATCATCCACCTCACCTCTTCCTATATTCTAATGTATATATCACTGAGAATATGAAGGAACAAACGCTCCCTGTTTGTTGTCAGAAATCCACGCGCCTTATCAACTAGCTAGATAGGAATAATTCGGTGTGCAAGCCACTTTTGAAGCCAGGAGGAAATGTTGTTTTGTGATGGATTGGTATCTTAAAATACAAAAGATGATTACAGAAAAAATATAACTGTGTTGTATAAATTAAAATAAATATCTCGTTTTAAAATGAATTTTTATTCTTAAAAAATAAAAAAATAAAAAAAGAGAATTAAACGTATCTTTTTTTTTCTTTTTCATGTATATTTGATAATGTGATAGTTTTAATAATTGTAATTTAAGAATATATATTTAAAAAAATATAATTTATATTTTTTTCTAATTTAACTTAAAAAAAAAATCAATTGAATACATATAAAATTGTACCCCGCCGTATCATAGAAACAAACAAAACCTTACACCGGGCGTCGATCGTGACCGCGTAAAACTAAAAGCATGTCGTGAAAGCCAAGGCTCGTTTATGGCGCGTTTGATTGGTGTCCTCCGGCCTTGAAATAATTCTTCATAAGACATACAATAGAGCCAAAAAACATTAGATGCGAGGATCATGTGCAAATTAAATTAATAAAAACAAAATTCACAAAACTATTCTTCGAAAGAAAAAGCGTCCACTGAAAATAAATCACCGCTTTAAGCCTACCGCTTGGGGAAGAGAGGTGGTTTGGGATTTTGAAGTGGTTTTTCAAAGTTTAATGGAATTTTTTTTAAGGTGGATTGTGTGGCGATGCTAGGCGGTGGTGTTATATATATTTTTTATATTTTTTTATATTAGTATATTAAAATTACTAGGAAATACAAAAAAAATTAATTTAATATTTTTCAAACCAAAAACACTTAAGAAAAAACCTAAAAATATCAATAAAAATTGTAGGAAATACAAAAAAAATAAATTAATTTAATATTTTTCAAACCAAAGACACTTAAAAAAAACCTAAAAATATCAATAAAAATTGTGTCGAACACCCTCTAAGTGTATTTAATAATACAGTGTAGATTTTTTTAATTTAAATATTTTAATAAAATCATTTATTTTTTATGTTAATATATTCAAACAAAAAAAAATTAAAAACAAATTGAAAAACATACGGAAGCACAAAAACAAACACTTCCCAACAAACATTTTAAGTTGTGTTTTTTCTATTATTATATATTATTATATCCAAGCTAGTCAAAATCAAATATCATCAGTGTTCCAAATGCACAAGATAACGTCTTTCTACCTAGTCAATATATAACATAATTTTAATTTCTTGGAGGTTAGTCAACACCGAGCTTAATTGATTTCTTGAATACTGAGTAATTCTAGATAATCACTAATAATTTGACTTGTATTTTGATGGGAGTCAAATAATTTTATACACAGACACGCACAAGCTTTTCAAATATATTTCTCTCAACAAAAGTTTTAATTAAAAATTAAAAATTACAAGTATGCATTTAAATAAATAAATTAAAAGTCATTTATATCAAGATAAAAAAAATATTAATATGTCAATTCAACTTACTAGCTACAAGCCAAATAATTATTTTATAACACAAAGAAATTTATATGCAGGCGTTGTTAATATATTTTTTTTATAACGAGTTGAAAATATAAATATGAATTAAAAGACCAATACTCTCATATAATAAAATATAATAAAAATTATTTATAATAATTAAAAAAATATAAAATCTTAATCTCATTTTTAAAGTTGTAAAAATATGGGATAATGTTACAATTGCTTAATCAAAATATTATTTTCTTGGTCTTTATGTGAAAATTTAAAAAGAAAAACATAAAGCAAAAAATAAAAATTACAAAAGAATAAAAATTAAAAAAAATAATATAAAACTATCAAGTTTAGAGTAATAAACATTTCAAGTACATAGAATAAAAAATAATATTTTTTTTCAAAAAATTATACAGGCAAAAAGTAAAAAACATATTAAAAAATAAAAAAATAATGATAATTTGATTAGGTGTAAAAAAAAATATTAAGTATAAAAAAAAACACGAAAATTACAGATATATCACTACTACAATACCCATTATAATGAAAAATTCGAGGAAAACGCAATTGTGTCCTTTCTACGGTAAAAGACCATTTCATTTTAATATATGTATAATTATCAGAAGAAAAAATCTAATAATACATAATGAAACTCTTTGCATTGATTAATTAAAATTAGTTCCGTACACCGAACCGGGTTCATGTATAAGAAATAACATAAAGTACATGTCACGTAAATTTATTACATACCTACTTGACTCATGCTCCTAGGTTGTATATTTAAAAAATATATATATATAAATACATAGACTATTTTTATCTAATATTTTACATCAAAAAATTAAAATATATATTAAAAAATTAATATAAATATTTAATCAAACAAGTCAGTAATTATTTATGTAAATAAATAAAATAAATTCATTAACAATAAATAAAAGAAAAACTAAAAAATTAAGAGATGAATATAAATTTATTTATCTTTTGATTTTATTTATTAAAATTAATAAAAATAGAAAACATACGAAGCTGGTTGAATAAAAAATTATATATATATATATATATTGCTTGTATGTGATAAAAAGCATCTTTAAAAATTAAATACAAACAAAATATTTTAAAAAAGACTACAAAATCCACAATACAAGTCATGAGACCATAATAAATTAATAATGAAAAAATTAAAAATAACTATAAAATTTTAAAAAAAATGTAATGTAAAATAATAAAATCATAAAAAAAAATAATAATCATGAACCATATAAATATTTAAAACTTAATATCCATGTCATTATAAAAAAATTACAAAACTTATTTCTCAATCAATCAATCATACAGAAAACTATGACTAGAATAATAAAATTAAAAACCAAAATAGAAAAAAATTAGAGGGTAGAATTTAAAAAACAAAACTTAAACAAAAGAAAATGACCAAACATATAAAGGCTAAATTAAAATAATAAAAAATATATAAATTTTGATTGAATGATAAAATTAAAAACTAATAATATTTTAATTAAAAAATTAAAAAAAACACTAAAAATTAAAAGAATAAATACTAAATTAAAAATAAATAATATATAATAAATTATAATTTAATCACTTAATCAAAAACATAAAAACCTTTTATAAAAGGATAAAGAAACAAAATAAACAATGATTAAAGTTGAAAATTCTAAATAAAAGATGTCAGGCATAAAATTTTTACGGAAAAAAAAATAAAAAAAAATATTTAAAAATATAATAAAAAAACAAGTTTGGTTATCATATCACATCACACATAATTCCTACCCACTAAAACGCTTTTACCAGCATAACAACCACCTTTTTGTATAATTTTTTTTTCAAATGAAACATATTGTGATGCACCCATGAACATGAGAATTTTTTAAAAAAAAAATCGAGAAAGAACACAGATACCTCCAAATTCATGCTTTGATTTTTGTCTTTTATAATGGTAAAAGTGCATTTTTACAGTTGTTTAATAAGTGAAAAACAGAAAAAGTACTCGACTAACAACTCTAATTTTTCTTGATCTAAGGGATAAATAAGTATTTTAACATAAAAGACCAACATATCTCAAAAAATCTTTTAATGTCCCGTGGACATCTGCAAAAGACTAAACTATCCTAAAATAACGTGTTTAGTCTTTTCGATCCAAAAACAAAATAATAATCTCGCTATAATAATATATAATAAACCATGTTTATAGCTGCAATAAAACTCACATACCCTATAATATTAACTAGACAACATGTATAATACTAATATTTTTTTGGTAGTTTTAACTGACAATATTAAAAATAAAATATAAAATATTCTTGTATTTATCTCAATTCTTTAAACCAAATATATTTTTATTTATGAAAAAACACTAATCAAACATAATTGCAGCTATTCTATTAAAAGAAAGAAGAAAAAGAGGTTGCCATTAAAAATACCTCTATAATGGCAAACAAGATGATCTTGCAAAATTATTTTTCAATTGAAAAATAATAATTTTTATATTTTTTTAAAATTTTAATATCTCTGCATTAAAACTTCAAAAAAATATAAAACAATATATGAATTTAAATAATTTTTAAATAAAAAACAATTTAAGAAAACAGGATAAACAACACCATCAAATATACCAAAGTACCGAGAAGTAGCTTGAGAACGTGGTTTCGGGGGGACCATGGAATGAATGCTCGATGGCAAGAGCTTCTCTTGAAAGACACATGGCTGGCTGCTACCTCCATCATCAGATTCAGATTAGATTGATCATCACCATCACGTGCACACAGTAAATCATGGGACCCACCGCACCTTCGAGAAATTTCCTCTCCTACTTGCAGTCTTCTACCACTTACACGTGCAAGCTAAGCAGCAAGGGAAGGGCTAGAAATCATCTTACCAGTCCCTCTACTTTTTGGAGATGGTCTCTCTAGTCCCATCTCATGCTTGTCTTAAACCTTCTTTCTATGTTTTCTGTCCCCCAGAGGGACTAAAATAACAAGATTTATAGTAGAGGGTTAAGAGCTGACCGAATTTACAAGAGTAGGAGAGCCAGCAGTGAGTTTTAACCACAAGGGAAGGCAAAATCCAGACAGCGGTCACGTGCGCTCAACATCAGACCACGTGGGAGTTGTCCGGGCATCGGTACTTGGTTAACCTTACCTAATCAGTTAGACTACATCTACGTGTACATGATCATTTATTACCCATCATGTACCAGCACTAATGACCCCCCATTTACCCTTCTGTTTTTAAACTAATTTTAAAATTATCTTTAAACCATAAGAAAAACATTCCAGTATTTCTTAACTAATACAAAATTAAAAAAAAAAAAATCAAATTATCTCCGACCAAGATTTTATCCCTACCCACGTTTTTCTTCCCTTCTTCTACTATCAATATTTTTATTACAATAATTAATTAACAAAACACAACTACTAATTAATTTGACTGTATCTAATCACAAATTAAGGAGAAAGTGGAAGAGGGAGAGGCCAATTTTAGAGAGGCAGGCAAAAACAAAAGGAAAAGGCAACCCAGAAAGCACGCTCTTGTCCCCAGGAGTCCCCAGCCACACACCCAACTGGATGACCTGACACTTCAAACCAACCTTTTATACATGTCGTCGAACCCAAGGAGCCTGACTCGTTCCACATGTCACCATTCTATTTGCTATTTGAAACCCTACTATTTACTGGTCAAAAAGTTTCTCACAATATTTAATTATTTAGGGTTGCTTCAAATTATTATTATTATTATTATTTTTTATAACGTTATTCGAGTTTTTTTCATGGACTATAGAAAATCTACTTCGATAAAGATGTGATTTTTTTTTTGTTTTTACAAGATTATATACTCCAATAAATTATAAAAACATGGAAAGATTATTTAGATGAAACCAATAAAAATCAATAAAAATAAACAGGACAAGCAAATCCAATCCATATTCAATCTCTAGAATTGAAAATTAAAAGAAGAACCATTGGCTCTACAGGTAAATCTTTATTTGAATCTATTATAAATCATTTCATATAGGAGTTATTTGGTTGGTTTCCTGAATGTTGTTCTTAATAATAATCGTATAAATAAAAGCTGCTATTCAAACTTAAAATAATATACGCCATTGGTAATTTGATTAAACCCGCCAAACGGAATTGTATCTAAATTCCTTCAGGAACCATTAAATTTGATGATAAAATCACCAAATATCCGGGATTATTATGAATAAAAGGAAAGTGGGGGGAGAAGAAAGAAAAGGAAAAGAGCGTGGGGGCTGGCCACTTGCCAGAAAAGTGGCCGGCAACTCCAAAATCCAACAGAAGAGAAGGGTTTTTTGGAGAGATCGTCAGAACCTCTCTCCCTAAAAAAGGAGGCAGTGAAAACAAAAGGAATGATATCTCCACAAAGATGAATCGAAGAGAATTTGTAATTGATTACATCCACCACAGCTAGCTAGCTAGCTTGGCACTATTATTGACATCATGAGTCCCTTTAACTTTTCATTTCTTTCCACATTGATACAAGAGTTGCAGGATTCATTTTTAGTTCCTCTTTGTCTGCAAGGCCGGAGGAAATAAACTCCCAGAAAGGGAGTTTTGACTGGGCTCACGACAGTCAGCTTCCATCTCAAATGTCCAGGGTCGACGGGGTCCGCCAGAACAAGTGGATGGAAGTGGCATGCCATGTTTGAATCTTGCCTGACGTCCGTCCAATTTATGCCGACCCATCACATCCCCGTTTCCTGTCATGAAAATACCTTTCCCACTTGCTTCATCTATAGGTCCCAACAATGGAGACCAATGCAATTTTCCATTCTTCATCACCGTCTCTCTGCAACCACTTGCACCAGCACCCTCTATATGTTCAATTCACACAGATAAGCCCAGAAGAAAAAACTTTGACCTTATTGATACATTCTAATTCTACCACTTTACGTTACTTTTGCCTTCATGGATGAGCTTGACTTTTTCGTTTTTCGGCCACAATTCAATCCTCAATAATACAGTCAGCGACAGCACATCCACGATATAATCAGGCTTCTTTCGTATACTGTTTTTCAAAACTTTGATTTTTTTATTTAAATTTAAATCTATATTATTTTTAGTGTTTTTTATTATTTTGATATGCTAATATTAAAAATTAAAAAAATATATTTAAAAAGTAATTGTAGCATATAATATAGAGGGTATAGCGAAAATATTTAAAGTTTCAAAATCATTATCTTTAAGATATTAATTATCCCCATTATATTTAGTGCATGGTTAAAGTAATATACTTTGATGATAAAACAATACCTTAAACTTGTAAATAACAATTTTTATAAGTTTATTAATAAGTTTTGTTTTGTTTTTTATAAATATAAATAAAGAATTTGTAGAGAAAATTTAGAAAGAAAGAAGATTTTTTCTAATTAATTCATATCAACATCAAACTAGTATTTATAAAGAAAATAATACCTTTTTATATCAAGATGTCTATAGAGTTTAAAGATATGTACTTTCAAATCAATATATCTATAAAGTTTTAAAAGCAACTTTTCATTGAAATTATTTAAACAACTTGATATGAGTTGTCATACATAATGATTAGATTTATTAATTCTAAAATTTAATTAATTAACTTAAATTAATTAATTCTAATTCTAATTTCAATAATAATTTATGTTACATAATGCCAAATGCTATTACACACACATGAATTTGTGTATTTTTTTTGTTGATGAGACTAATAAAGGTTGTGATGGATTCCTATAATAACTTCTGTGTTTATATACAATGCATTTTTTCTACTTGTGTGTTCTGCTTGTCTCATAACAATGAAGAATATGAAAAAACCTCTTGATGAGAGGAATATTTAGTTGCTAGGCAAATATGAATAGATTAACCCAATGGAAGACTAAGTTTGGTGGAACTAGACCGCCATATAAGGGCTGAAATTTTTAATGAGAAATTGACTCGTGACAATGGCTTTCCCTCCAAATCTTTCTTCCAACATCCAAATTTATTGTTTTGATATTTCTCACATTATAAGATACTGCAAATCATCTCTTACCTTTCTAACATGGTATAAAGTTAGTTTTTGACTACCTAATATACAAGCTATATTTTAACAATAATCTCTCCCACTTTATAGAATGTATCTTTAGATTTAAATCTTTTTTTAGTGCAAGCATTTCAAAATTCTAAAGAAATCATGATGACAAAGAAACTTAAATCAAGATTTCATTAAATAAAATCAAAAATAATAAATGCATGATCTAATTAATTCAAAATAAAAGTTCATCATTATTTTAACATTAATATGGTATTGTGCTCCTTCTTGAATTCATGAATATTTACAAAATTTTCCAAACTTTTGTTAAAACGACACCACTTTATATGTTCATGTAGGTAAAATTTCCTTTTTACATTGAGATTTCATTAATATTATTAATCACTCTCCCTCCCATTTATTTGAAATACTAATTTTGTGAATCTTGATTTCATACACAAATTAGCATAACTCACTCTTACTAATAATTTGTTCCGATGAAACTCCTAACTAGTAAATGTGCAAGTAAAAGTTAGGTTTTTATTATCAATAAGTTTAATTAAATGCTCTTATTCTCGTATCAAATCTCTTAAGAGACCTTTAATAAAAGAATTTGCTAGATTTACAATATTTGACATGCATAATAATAACTATCATGTCATAAATTAATTGTTTTATATATTTATGTCTCAAGCTGATATGTCTAGATTTTTCATTATAAATTAATTAAATGGTTTTAGTGATAGTTGCTTGACTATCATAGTACTGCAAGGAGATATATAACATCGTTTGTGACCACAACTTAATATTTAATAATATATTTTTTAACCATTTTGCCTTTTCGTTTTTTTATCAAATCTTTTCTTTAATATCAAAATCTATTTATTTAGTGTTTTTCACATTATAAAATACAGCAAAACCTCTTATCTTTCTAATATAAAATAAAATTCTTTTTAATTATGTAATATTGAAGCTATATTTTAACCATATAGCATGCATTCCATGGATAGCACGAGTTAATTAATTTATTTCTTTTAATGTATACTTTGCCATTCAAACAGCAAATCCAAGAGACAGATGACAAGTATTGTACTGAACCTTAAAAAAAACCACTAAACTCCCTTCCATTGATGGCCGCATGCATGTGAGGTTGACTACTTTATTTTATTAATTCATCAAAATATATTTCTAAACACACACGCACATATGTATAGTTATCGATGCAGTTCATAGCCAATCAAGTTCAGTGCATTAAACTAATTTCCATCTCAATCATAAAAATACATAATCTGTAAATAAAAAAACAGACATTTGAATTCCGAACAGATGGATTAAAAATAATGTGTGCGAATCCCTTGACGTGGGAATCACTCGACTATCTTTAAATAAGCATCTTATTTTAAAATACTACATTAATAGCCTGCTTCCTTCATTAATAGGTTTGGTGATTAGTGGCTCAACAAATCGAAGCCCTCGTACCATGATTTTTTTTCCTCTTTCAAGTTGAGACCACATCGGGCTTGCTATGGTATACTCTTTTTTTTTTTTTTTAAATGGTGTTTAATTATTGTCTTGAAATAGAAAGAAGGAAGAGACGAGGATGGAAAAGGCTCGTCTTTTACAATTAAATTTATCTCTTTATATCTCTTCTTTCTATCCTTTCAATCAATCAAGTTTTAGTTTTTCCCGTCGTGACTCTAACCAAATATAGATAAGAAAACTGCTATTTGTGAGGCCAAGCTAGGAGGATATGAGTACAACTTTGAATACTTGAGAGCAACTTTGGAAGGATATATTATGCTGATAATTTGTCACAATGATGCAGTGTTCCAACATGAGATCATGGCTATGATCATAATGCAACCTTAAAAAACATGGTAATAATATGATCAACTAGTTTTCTCTTTTCCTTGTCATTTATGGTTTCACTAAGATGCTTGCTTGCCACTAAAATTCAGTGCAAAAGTTCAAAATGAAACAAAATACTAACATGGTAGTTTATATCATGTCAATTGTCAACAAGTGAAGTGTCCCGGACTTAAAGTTATCATGCTTGATTTTATGTTTTAAAAATATTTTTAAATAAATTAATTTTTTTTTATTTTAAATTAATTTTATACGTTGATATCAAAAATAATTTTTTTAAAATTTTTTTTTAAATATATTTTTAAATAAAAAATATTTTAAAAATTAACTGTAACTACATTCCAAGCAATAAAACCAAAATAATGAAACCGATAGGTGAAAATAATTAAAGGGGGATTAAGCTTGACAAAAGCCTAACAGCACTATCAAATAATTTAATCATATAGTATTAAAAAGCATGTGCAAGTTGCTGATGGCTTTATAATTTTTAAATCATAGTAGTGTGTAGGGGTGCACACCGACCCCATCTAGCCCTCTAATTCCTATTTGGGATCATTTTCGATCCAATCCCCCGGACAAAATCCCTTCATTTCTGATGGCAGGGGCCCCAAAGTTTTACTCCCCAGTGACTAACTCGTCATTGGTTCACCCTCGGGAAACCCTGCCATCGTTGGTTCAATGAGGAGCTCTGCTAGGAGCCAAGTTTTTCATGCCAAGTACAGATTCTCCAACGCATGTTACGAACCCAGTAGCTGTTATCCAGTAGTAGGGTTTGTCTAGTGATTACAATAGCAGTCGGTATCATGAGATTAGGAGACCAAGCAGGGGAGACGTACCGCTTCAAAGTTCGAGTATTCGATCGATAGACCATTACAAAGTCAAGTGAGCAAGTAAATGTCCAAATCTTTGTTGTTGCGTAGTGACAGAATTCTTTGAAAGCGGGGCCTTCAAGTTGCCCGCAAGTGACACGTAGACATGCTGACGAGGACAGGGTTCACGTGACCGAGCTCCACCTGGCTGATTTAGCAATGACTGGCGCAATTGTCTACCATCAAGCTGATCATCACGTGACCCTGTCCTCTTGGACATCTAGGGGTCTCCTCACCTGTGCCTTGAACTTGATCCCAGCTCCAGATACGACGACCCGGTCGATGCTACTTTTGGGTCCACAACCTTTGGGCTCTTTTGCTTTCAAAACCCATTGGAGTTAGAATTTCCCTTGGTTTCGAGCGGTGAGAAGCGTGTACTATTTAGTTTGCTAGTTTCGAGCAAAAAAGTGCAAAAAAAGCTGGAACAAAGCATTCGATTCAGGTTCAAAGTGAAAACCAGGCCGGCAGAGCACGTAGTTTGCATACATGCCTATCTTTCAGAGCAACTTTTAGTTATTGTATCGTAACAGAAGAGACAAAATAGGACAAATGGGAATCCCCTCTCTGTTTTACGTTGAAAAGTCTCGTCACCTCAATTTAACACGACACATTATATCCCAGGGCGGTTAATATTCACAAGGCATTGATTTAGATGACAGCACACCGTTTGTAGGTGTGATGTCTGTGAAGGTGGCACATCTTGTCGCGGTCCCCTTCCTGAACCTATCTGTGAGCTCAGCTAGCAAAGCCCACGGCAATAGGACAGGTTTCACACCCCCTAGAGTTGGGTGGGTGCATGTGGCTTGTATGGAATTCCAGTTCTTACAGAATTACCATGTAAAAGTAACCATGCTCAGCATGGAATGAAGTGCTAATATACCGTATCATCTCAATTGTATGAAGTTGTCCACGATTGAAATAAGGTTTGAGGTTTGGCTCGGATAAGAGGATGAAAATA
This sequence comes from Populus euphratica, assembly GCF_000495115.2. Taxonomy (NCBI): domain Eukaryota; kingdom Viridiplantae; phylum Streptophyta; class Magnoliopsida; order Malpighiales; family Salicaceae; genus Populus; species Populus euphratica. The sequence continues at coordinate 230,091 of NW_011499943.1, forward strand.
ATAAATGAGAGCTCAGAGGGCATTAAAGAGTCAGTCTTGTATTCGATCCAATCTGTCATAAGCAGCAGCTCAGGATATGAAACCCCCTAGCAAGTTGAACGTAATCAAACCATCTACTACCATGGATCGACCCTCTGTTTCTCTCTGTAAACCTTTCTCCCTCTTCTTTTTTCTTTTTTTTTCTTCCAGCCATTGGCCCAATGTTACCCATCTCCGGTCCAGACCTTTCGGTTTTTACTTGTTTCTGTTTTTTGGAGCTCGCTTTTACCTATTCACAAGACCGTTTATTTGTCATGGAGTAGACCAAACCTGCTTGTTTTAGATTTTACAGGAGCAACATCAGCTTAAAAAAACATCTGATTGAGGTTCTGAAAGAAAACAAGAATGGCAGTGTCCGAGTTTAAACATTTCATACATGACACTACCAATATCAAGACTGACACCACCATTTGCACAAGCTCTATATGGAGTCGTGCCTGGCCCATAACCTTAAAGACCGACAACAGGTTAACGAGCCGATATACTCGTAACCTGCACAACCGAAATTTCAAAACATAGGAGATGATTGTTTCATTTGTGCTTGTTCCTAGTTGAAGGCTAGCTTGCGCTGTCTTCAAAAGATTATTGAAAAGAAAAGTGACTTCCACAGCACCTCAGAGGATTGGGTTAGGTAAACAGTTGCACATTTCAGTTAGGGAAAATAAAGCATATACCTACAATAGATGAATAGAGATGCGACTAGAGATACATTCATTATAGACTAGTGTTGCATGTAACACCAATTTGACAGCATACTTCTCCATCTCCATCTCCCTCTGCTCTACATTCTAACCTGTCCTTCAATCGTAGTGAAGGAAAAACTGCCTGCTAGAAATTCACTGCATGACATGGTTTTCATCCATTTTATATGGCCTCTGAATGTACAGTTCCAAACCACAACGATGCACAAGCTTCCTCCTTATGGCCCTCTTTATGGCACATCAACACCATTTTGACTTCATTTTTTTTCCTCCTCCAAGCATAAACCATACTTGCGGCAACATCCTCAATAACCTTCTCTAGTTTTCAGCAACCTTGCCACTAGACCGTGAAGCTATCCTAACTCTCATGTCTACTAAAAATCAACCAAAATCTCAAGTCAACCTGAAGCTTAAAGGCTAATGCATGCTCATCAGCTTAGATCACGAGACAATTATTTAAACATTGTGTGGTATTGCGGGTTCTGGTGCTTCTCAAAATATATTTGGGTTGAAAAAGTAACCATCGAAGCTTTTTTTTTTTTTTTTGAGCTTTTTGATGGTTCAGATAAAAGGATGTCAAAACCATAAAAAAAACTCTTAAAAAACTAATGCTTTTTAGAACGAAAAGCACTTTCAAGCAGATTACTACAAAGGCAGCCAAGAATGGGTCACCACTTACGCTACAAGCAGTAGCTAGAACCACATTTCTGGTTAAAAATGGCAACATAAAAGGAATTTGTTAGCGCACAAAATCTTAGAAGTCATGTCCACATGGAATGCACAGCATATGGGAAGTTCGTAGCCTCCAACAAGACGCATGTCTCATTAAGCACGGTAGATAAAGATGTCATGGGGATCAAAATAGTTCATAGCCTCGATTTGGATTCAAGAGATAGCTCTACGTTATATAACTACAGGAACATTGGACCTAAAGCTCATCCAAGCACAATCTTCTAGAGTAACTTGACCAATGCTAGACAAAGGTCAAATCAACCCCATCATTTATAACTAATTTCCAGCATTAAATATTTCTCTCCCAACTTTATTTCAGTAGCAGGACAAACTGTCAAACTAAAACAAACTAAACTAAACCCATTCAAGTTTCAGTGCTTCTTGTCTTGACATCACACTACATGATGCAATCCTTCAATGAAACCGGATGAATCACATAACATCTTATCCAAATCATTTACAGTCTGAAAAAATAACCTATATGGGGGAGAAAGAAATTCGAGTATATTACAATTTAATTGGAAATTTCACAATGCTAACATAATAGACATAATAATTATTTAGGTTCTCAACAAACAAACTTAAGTTTCCATTTCTTATTGCAACTTGCAGGGGAAAAAAAATAAGATTTACTATTAATAAAACAGTAACTAAACAAAATCTAACTTACAAGCAATATAAGCATGCGATTTTTATAGCAAATTATTCCTCTGATTTGTTTGTTCTATTCTTCTTTCCGTATATCAATCCAGTTTCCTGCACGCAATTCACCCAATTCCAATCCATGATTCAATCATAGTAAATAAAAATAAAAATAAAAGATTACAAGAAAGACCTGTGGATCAGGAATTGGTTTCCGCTTCTCAATGTAACGATAAGGATCAGAACTGGCAAGTGCTGCCCTTTCCTGCCGAGTCAAGTCAATCCAATAGTAAAAGTGAAATCAATCGAGTAATATTAGTAGTATTGAATTTTGTGAGATGAAAAGAGGTAGCGAAGCAAACCTCTTGTTGTCGCTTAAGATCTTGTGATGGCTTAATCCATAGATAGTAAGCTAAAGTTCCTGCAACGATCCACGACGCTACATTACTTCCTCCTCTCAGCCCTCCCAATGAATTCCCTATAAACGACCTTACATTCCCCACTGCTCTTCTCCACCCGCTCGACATTTATTTTCCTTTCAATTTAGGGTTTTTGTTTCTTACTGCTTTCTAATTCAACTGTTTTAGGATTTATAGAAATGCTGAGCTGATCTAATCTAATCAAGTACCGCCCAATACCCGCCCACGGATAGTTGCGGTAAAGTAAACACGAATGACTTTCACCGCCGGCCAGATTCTTTGCAGCGAGGTCGTCATCCGAGCGACGGAGGGCCACTTTTTACTTTCTCTCTTTTTTTGAATTAAAAAAAAACAAATTATTTGGTAAGAATTTCTTTTTCATAAATTTCAATTTCAAGGTGCTTTCAAAATAATCATTGTGCTTTGATGACCTCGCATACAGTCAGAGTTTAAGATAGTTTTCAACCAATTAAAGCTTAAGGTAAAATTTCATTTTTTAGAAGCTACATAGATGAATATTTTTCAATCTTACTTGGATATATAGTTAAATAAAACGGTTGGTTGGCTCAAAATTGTAATAAACAAACAGTTAAAGATATTGTTTATTCTCATAGATGTTTTCTATATATATATATATATATAAAGTTCGAGATTAAAATAAATATACAAAGGGAGCAATTACCTCGTAAGAATCATCATCCTGGTGATATCCATGGTAATGAGTCCTGGCCTAGTCATAATCTTATCCAAAACCTATGTTGAGAGTTGTACATATTAATTTAATCAATTAATATGATACATAATATAATATTGTTTTAATTTTTTAATATTATTTTTTAAAATTTAATTAGAGTTTTGACCGGCGGAGTTTGTATTATTATTTTAACATTTATATTTTATTTTTATTTTTTTCTATCAAATTTTATTTTCAAAATAACAAGTTTTATAATTTTTTTTGTTTGTTTCTTTTTCTTTAAATTTAATACTTTTTTATTTTATAAATATTAAAAGAACATTAAATTAAAAAAGAATCAATTTTTCAAGGTCTTTAAGCTATCCTTCCTTCATTTTATACTTTAAATGATTATCCTTTTAGATACAAGAAAGGCGATCCAATCACTGAGAGGGTAGTATCTTAATCAAGATAATATAATTTTTTATATATATATAGTTTAAAAATTAGGTATCACATCCAGATGAATCGGTATATTTCTTTGAATGCAATCTTTAAAATCCCAATACTCTTTATTGTAAGGAAAAAGATAAAAAAAATTAATGTAAGGAAATCCACATTTAAATTGTTTGTGGCTGTGTATCGAATGGCGTGTTCGTTCTCGCCGTGAAGGCGGCAATATTCAAGTTGAATCGTCCCCCTGAAATATGAAAAGATAGAGAAGAGGGTGTTAACTTATTTTTCCTGCAAATTTCAAATTCCTTATCCTCAATGAAATCTATGTGATTGGATGACTTTCTTCCTGGCGCTCAACTTGATCCCACAATCATAATCTGATATTGCGGTTATTGTTATGATTGTAATTATAGTTATTATTTTAAAAAAAATATTTTATAAAAAATATTTTTAATTAAGATTGATTTAGAAAAATATATATTTGGTTAAAATTATGGTTGAAATTGAGGTTCAATAAAAAATAATTTAATGTATTTGACAAAAAAAATATTTTTCAAATTGAAGTTATAAAATAATTAAAAAAAAATTAATTTAAATATTGTAAATTTAACTACTATTATTACATCATAAAATAAATAATATTGATATCAAATATTTTTTTATTATTTCATTAAACTATATGCAATGTTATTACATACAAAATCTATCCAACAATGACTATATTTTTCATGGTTTCTTAAGCACGCAACAACAAAAACTAAATTTTTTATTACGTCATCAAGCGATAACTTTCTAATTTTAAAAAAATACAATTAAAATTAAAAAATTTTTAACTAGATCGAACCCGACAAGAACATAATTGAAATTGTGATCAAATTTCATAAATGTTACGTCATCATATGATATCCCTCTAATTTATGTATTAAATAATATTAAATATTAGTTTTTCAAGTAAAACTCAATTTTTTTTAAAAAAAATTATAATTTCATTACGTATAAAATTTATTCGACAAGAACTACAGTTTTTATGATTTTTTAAGTGTGTAATAAAATTTGGTAAAATATTATAAGGAATAAAATTAAGATTACAGTATAATTAAATTTAATTCATCTTAAACTACTTTTTTTAACAAACAAAAAAAATATTGTTTATATTGACGTGAATTGTGCGAGTAAAATCAATTAATTACACTGGTTTTTTAAAATTAAAAAAAAAATTGTTCATTTTAGTAAATAGTGCAATAATTAAGTCATGCTTCACTGTTGATTACGCAAACGAGAAGCAGCAAACATTTATTAACATGATTACCAAACAATGTTGCTTCTCCGAAACAAACAGTTCCATGTGGGTCCTACCATTGAAAGCACTTTTATTTTGATTACCAAGCATTTATTAACGTGGCTGCAGGTGAACCTCACCCGCAGCCACATTACTCGATGAGCACTTTGTTCATGGACTGAAAAGCAAGTCCATTAAGCAACCACAAAATATCTCTCAGCATTAACAACAATTGCCTGTGCGTGTGCTTATTTTTGTCACCATAGGACAGTGTTGTTGTCCCATGGAGATATAGTTTGTTCTCGTTGTTCCAAGGAAGTTTTAGGATTTCTGTCCAAGCCCCTCCACCCCCCCCTAAAAAAAACAAAGCAAAAAAAAATGGAAAAAAAGACTATGTTCTAGAGCAAGAAATGAAAGCATCTTAATTCAACGCAATTCATAGACAACAATATATGGTTATTATAATTCCATTGAAATTGGACACCAATCAAACAAAGAAAAACGTAAAAAGATGTCCTTCAAAATGACAATTTGAAGGCGACTTGACATCAACCTTGAACAAGATTCACTGCAAGATTTTATAGTTTTACCAAAAAAAATATTTTATCTGCATGTAATTAAAAGTTCGCTAGTAATTTATTTATTGACATCCTCACCAATGAAATACTTTCTTGGACTGTTCTTTCATCGATAATACCACTATCCGTCGCTATATCGGTCACCAAGATATAATGGCAACATAAAAAAATATTTGTCAATGGTTTTATAAAAAAAAAAATGCGCGTAAAAAGAAAAATTTCCCACTTGAAACATACCGACGAATTTTTCTTGTCGATGAATGTTTGAAATATCGATCAAAAATATCCTTCTGTACATTCATCAGTCATTATGGCAGGTACTATAAAATATTAATGGATTAAGTTTGTCGGCAAAGTTGTCGGTGAGTATGGAATATAGACCGAATATATCTATCTGTAAATTCAACAGTGAATATATCTATTGTCAAATATGATTTCGTAAACTAGTCTGACAGTAAACAAAGCGCGTCACCGTACCCAACTGTTGTTTTGAATCTCTCAGTGATTCCATCAACATTTTCTTCCGTGATTCAGTCACATCACCATACGGAGCTAACATTTTGAATCACTTAGTGATTCTGTCAATAAAAAATACCCGCAATAACCTCTACATCAGTGTACCGTTCTTTTTTTATATTCTTAACATTTCATTTGTAATTCCGTCGGTAGCTATCGACTGAATTTGTCCACTGGTAGCTATCGACCGGTAATTCTGTTGGTATTAAGCTAATTTCTGGTAGTGATTTAATTACATTAATCATCAATCATTAAAGCCATTAAAATAACATAAAAACAAATTATTAACTTATACTTTTCAGAATAAATAATAATTTAAAAGGTATTTCAAAGAAAGAGACATATTAAACTCGGTGTCAGCGCCATTTTATATAAAAAATAATATTCAAGTATTAAAATGAATTTAAAAAAATAAAATTGTTCATGATAAATATATAACAATGCTAATAAAGACTAAGCCAACATAGAATATATTATCAAACCTGTGGCCCAGATTATGGACTCGAACAACCTGATAAGAACACATAGAAGATCATAAAGCCTTTTGTTTTTTTTTAAAAAAAGAATGTGTGAACTTTTTAAACCAATAATAAGAGTCATTAGACTTGAAGCGCTCAATATAAAAAAAAAACTATGAAATTTAATTTCTAATAAATTAAATATCAGATAATGGAATTGAAAAAAAAAACTTCAATCATACAAAATGATTGAAAAAAATAACAAATGAAAAAAATAAAGATAAAAATTATGATTACTATTATTATTATCATTATTTTTATTTTTATTACTACTATTATTAATATTGTTATTATCATTATTTTTATTTTTATTACTATTAAAATCAATATCATCATTATTGTTTACCACTAGGAGCTGCCGCACATGCCACCTAGGACATTGGCTCCCATGTGCTTGCATGTAATGTGAATATGTTAATTAAAAATTATTATTTTAATATTAAATTACAGAATTATTCTTAATCAAACCAACAATTAAAAAAATAAAAGATCCTAATACCTTTAATTGCTATGAATTAGATCTTTTGATCTAAGGGTAAATGCATAATTATACTATGTATTAAAAAATAAAAATATCTAAATACACCTACACACCCGAAACAATTGAAATTTTTTACATTTAAAAGTATTTTGATTATTTTAATGTTCATTAAAATGATGAATATATATATATATATAAACATCATGAAACAAATCAATAATGAATGAAAAAATAAAAATAAAAATAAAAATAAAATAATGATCGAAAAGATTCCAAAACACTCTCGGTTGAAAGTCAATCAATATTTTAGCCAAGAGCATGGACGTCACTCCACTATTCATTATGGGTGTGTTTAGTATTGCGGTTACTGTTGTGGTTGTGGTTTTAAAAAAGTTATTTAAAAAAGTTATTTTTATAAAAAGTACTTTTAGTTGAAGTTGGTTTGAAAAAATATATGTTTGGTTAAAACCATGGTTGAAATTGAGGTTAAACAAGAAGTAGTTTAATGTGTTTGGTCAAAAAAATACCTTTCAAATCGAGGTTATAAAATAATTAGTATATATATATATTAATGATTTTCAATTTAAATATTATAGATTTAACTACTATTATTACATCATGAAATAAATAATATTAATATCAAATATTTTTTATTATTCCATTAAACTATATGTAATATCATTACATATGAAATTCATTTAATAAGGACTATATTTTTCATGGTTTTTTAAGCGCGCAACAACAAAAACTGAATTTTTTAATTTATATAGTGTTATTAAATAATAAAGATTGTAATATCTTTATTATTGGAATTGCGATCAAATTCCACAAATGTTACGTCATCATGCGATATCTTTCTAATTTATGTAGTGTTATTAAATAATATTAAATATTATTTTTTCGAGTAAAACACAATTTTTTAAAAGAAATTTACAATTTTATTATGTACAAAAGTCATTCAACAAGAACTACAGTTTTCAAGATTTTTTGAGCGTGTAATAAAATTAAATAAAATATTATCAAGAATAAAATTAAGATTACAGTACAAGTAAATTTAATTTATCTTAAACTAATTTTTTTTTAAAAAAATATTGCTCACTGGTTTTTTAAAAGAAAACTGAACATTGCGATATTAAAACATGGCTTCACTGTGTCTAATGATACTGTTTGACACTGTGTTTCAAAAGTATTTTTGAAAAAAAATGATTTTTTTTTTGCTTTAAATTAATATATTTTTGATGTTTTCAAATCATTTTCATGTGTTGATTTCAAATATAATTTTTAAAAAATAAAAAAATATTATTGGCATACTTTTCTAAATGAAAAGCATTTTAAAAACAACCACCACGCTCTCAAACATGATACCCATGAGAAGCAGTAAAATGCTGCTTCTCCAATCCTACAATCCAACAACTGAGCAGCAAAAAATGATGTGGATCCTATGAAGCAAAACTGATTTTGCTTAGGTTACCAAATATTAAAATGTATGATCCTATCCGCATAAACATTATCAAGCAGCGCCTAATGTAATGAATAGTAAGGTGTGTGTATGAGTACAGGGAAATCACATGCCCTTCTAGTATAATCGTTACGTGTACAAACCATAATTCGTGACAAAAGGTCCACAAAATGCAACTCTCGAACTTAACTACAAGCCCCGCGGGAACTAGAATGGTTTTCGAGTTTAATATTATCAAAGGTCTCCCCCTCTCGGGTAATAAAATGGCAATAACGAAAGCCATCAAAAAAGACAAGTCTCTCTGGTCCCCAACTCCAAACGCAATACATCCTCAACATCCAAGAAAAGAATAGAGAGGAAATGGTTTTTAAGCATTTGCAACAGAGCATATACCAAATATTGGGGTGGGGAGTAGCTTTCGCCTCTTCGTCATCAGAAGATCCTGCCATGCTTGTACCGTGTGAGAGAGAGCACAGAGCACGATCATCCATCTTCCCGTCCCTCTCGCCCGCCCACCTCCGGTAGTGATTGCAATTGTAATAAATATTGATTCTCAAAGTTATTTTTTCTTGTAAATTTATTACGAAAATATATTTTTTATTTTTAAAAATTAATTTTTAATATTAACACCTACAAAAACATTAAAAAAAATCAATTTGAAAATAAAACCGATCCCCCAACAAAAACAAACACACTTTAAACAATAGCAGCTTTACAACTGTGCGATCTAATCAAATCTCACATGGGTACCGACAGCATTGGATTCCCCCCCCCCCAATCCACAATCTTCCATCTTTCAGGCTGTTTCTCTTTTATTTCCCTTTCAATTTCATTGCTGGACCACTCCCTTCTCTCTAAGATGCAACTGTGGATAAATCCTTGCTGGATCTGTTGTATTTCATGTGACTCTTGACAAGTTGCCCTTGTGCAATGGCAGCCATTAGAGAGAGCTCCCCAGCTAAAACTGAACCAGCGACTATGTTGGCCAAGAGTACTGAGTTGGAGCCAGCTGACTCTCTGCTCGCACCCTTTACACCAAGTAAGTTCAGGCAAGCAGACTGAGATGCAAGTTGAGTTCCACCCCCAACTGTACCCACCTGATAGAAATACAAATCCTGTCAGCTTAAAGCACCAATTACCAAATAAAAGACTCCAATAATGAAGGATCATAATTGTTCGAATAATTCAATAAACTCAATTCTAATAGTTTAAATCATTACATAAAGAAATCCACTTGTTTAAAGACTAATAGTTTAAGTACCTCAATGCTAGGCATAGTCACAGAGATGTGAAGATCCTTTCCATCATTGACAGCTTCCATCATGGTAATGCAGTTAGAACTCTCAACATTCTGTGCAGGATCCTGGCCAGTGGCTATGAAGATAGCAGAGACAATATTGCTGGCATGGGCATTAAATCCACCAAGAGCACCAGCAATAGCAGAACCAGCAAGATTCTTGAGCATGTTGAGCTCCACAAGGGAAGCTACACTTGTTTTCAACACCTTCTTTATTATCTCTTCCTTGATAATTGCCTCGCAAACAACAGATTTTCCACGTCCACCAATCCAGTTTACAGCCGCAGGTTTCTTGTCCGAACAATAATTACCTAGCCAATTGTGAAACATATAAACTCCATGAACTTGTATGGACACCAAAAAGCCACTTAAACCTTAAATGAAGAGGGTAAAAGAAAATAATGACTCGGCCCAGAAATGAAAAAAAGAGGTAAAAGGAGATCCTATCCCAACTTTTTCAAAAGATGACTGCAAACTAGACAGATGTTCGCACTCAAAACAACAATACTGGGATCCAGAACAATAATTTTGGGACAGCAAAATTATGACTCACATATGTCCAGTAAAAGCAAAAGCTAAAACAAAAGGTCACCAAGCAATACTCTTATACTCTTAACAAAAAATATCAAAAATAGCTGACCAATGTCAACACCAGAGAGTATATGAAGATAAACTGCTAGAAAAAGGCAACTTCACCGACTAATGAAGTCTTTACGTGTGTAGTTAAGAAGAGACGAGGAAATCACCAGAGATGCCAATAACTTCCATGTCAGGGAAATCAGCCTGAAGGAAATCAAGCACATTCTGAACCCCTTTGGAGACCATGTTCATCCCCATTGCATCCCCAGTACTGCATTTAAATCTGATATAAAGATTCTTTCCAGCCATAGCGCATTGAATTCCTTGAAGCCTCCCAAACCTACTTGACCTGCAAACATCGTTAAAAAGGAGGTGGTTGTCAAAAATGGAAATTCAACTTTTCTTTTCCTTCCATTACAATCTACATAACTCAAGTTTCCCTTTATCTTCTTGTTAAATAAACAAAGCAACTACATAGAATATCCGAAAATCCTAACCACCATAGATACTGGTAGACATCCATCAACGTCAAAAATATCTAAAACACAGACAACTTAAAAGAGAATCCAATGAAAACTGACCTGTTAAAAACAATGGACAGAGTATCAAAATTATCAGGATCCTCCAAGAACAACTTCAATTCCGAGGCTCGTTTCGCCGTCTCGAATCTAACAACAGGAGCTCTAGTCATTCCATCCGCGTACAATACACTGCTAGCCCCACCTGAAGCGTAAATCGCCTTACACCCTCTGTTCGTACTCGCCACCAAACAACCCTCCGTCGTCGCCATTGGGACCATATACTCCATCCCGTTTAGCGACAAAGGGCCGGCAATCCCCACCGGGATCTGTACGTATCCCACCGGCATTTCGCAGCACTGTCCTAAAATCGAGTCATAATCAAATCCTTCAATAGGTAAACCCTCTAAGGATCTCCCTGTCGTCCTCTGTAACGCCTCCCGTCGAATCACAACCGCTCGTTTACAATCACCGAGCTTTGTTTCAAGCGAATAGGAAGGTAGTGTTCCTTCTGTGACAGACTTTACGATTTCTTCATCTTCTACGGAGGCTAAAGGTGTAATTATTGTCTCAGGATTGGGTAGTTTGGGAATGGGATCGATACTTGCGGCAGGAGGGAAAGTAACAGGGCGTTGATCTTTGTTGATGAGGAAATTAGGATTATCGGAACCTTCTAACTCCCACGCGTCATGCGAAGAGCGCGTGATGAATGATTGAACGAAATCGATTCCAAAAAAACCTAAAAGGTAAATAAAGGAAGCCGTTAGGGAAATAATGGCGGCGATTTCGGGGAAAGTAACGACATGGAGTGGCGTAGAGTTACGGATCTTGTCACGCCAACGGTAGAGGAGGTAGTAGGCTACGGAGAAGAAAAGCGTGAAAAAAATGGCGTTTGTTAGGTAAAGAGGGAGGGGCAGCGCGTCTGATGCTTTCGGTGGCGGTGGTGGAGAGATGTTGTCGATGGAAGGAGGAAGTCGCTTCTGATGGAGATGGTGGCCACCACCATCTTGAGAGGAGGGTGAGCGTC
>NW_011499943.1:245541-321011 GCF_000495115.2 Populus euphratica
AAATAACTATTTGCTTAAGGTTTTTTCTTTTTTTTTTTTTTTATCTAAATTCGAGTATTAGTGTTCATGCCTATTATGTCTGTGATGTGTTACATGTTTATTAGATTTGTAAGGTATTTAATGAGTTATGGAGATTAGTCGTAGTGTGTGCAAGCTGACCCGAAGATCCTACATAAATAAAATAAAAAATTAAAAGTTAATAAAACAATCAAAGTATTCACAATATTCAGATACAAAATAGATTTTAATTAATCTCATTGATTGATTTAGCTTATGTTTTTTATAAAAACGATCTTTGATTGAAAATATATTAATATAATATTCGAATATTAAAATCATAAAAAATTATGAATTTAATATCTTTTCATGTAAAAAAACATTTTAAAAAGTAAATTGAAATACAAACACAAACACAATATTAATTTAGTTTAAAATAAAATTAAAAAAATAATTCTGTTGGATTTTTTACGTGAAGGAAATTGCATGTACCCATGTTGAATATCTCTATGATAGATCATAATTAATAACATGATAAGGATGCTTTAATTTTTTATTTTTTTTGCATAGTTAAATGTCGTTATTCAAGTGGCATAGATTATAATATTCAACTCAACACATAGGGTTTTCGTTTTTAATAGTTTTAATGCTAAAATGGCCCCGAAAAATATAACTTGGCTTGTGCATTCCACATGGAGAGCTTTTTTTTAAAAAAAAAAGAAAAAAGAAAAGAAAACGGATTAAATTTAAATTTTTAAATGAGAAGGAAAACACTAGAAGATACCTTGTCAGGTATAGCTTTATTGAAAATCTAAAAAAGTAAACTACTAACCCCACAGCTTTATCAAAATTTATGGTGGTTGTTGGTAAGTGTCGATTAAATTGTTTTTTAAAATATTTCACATCTTAATGCCAAACATACATTTAAAATGACTTTTGGTTTTATTACTATTTTGATATAATAAAGTACGAAAATAATGAAAATAAAAATAACATATATATATATATATATTCTATCTTTGAAGCATATAAAATTGTTATAAAAATAAATTCATTTTATATTTTTACCTCATCAGGGTTTCCTTCCTTCAATAGCATCAGCTTCTACTGCCATAGGATTTCATGTCGCTAGAAACAACCATGCATTGTAGATGAACCACGCCCATCTATGCTCGTTCTTATGATTCCCAGTTAGTGTTCTGTAAAGATTCGAGCATTAATGAGGACAGTTTCATCCCAAGTGCCATTGCAATCGCATCCCGTTAAATATATAATTGGAGACACCTCCGTACCCCTTGCTTTTCGTCTTTGACTCTGATCCCTCAGCTCTCATTTACAAAATTCAATCTTGGACCGCTTCCTAGCTGTGGCTGCATTTAAACATTAGCTTATCAATTTGGCAGCTAGTGATTCTCAAAAGTGTTAGTTTAATACGTGATATTATTGTTTTAATGTGTTTGGATGGATGTGCGTATTCGTGTCATGTATATTATAAATAAAAGTTTAATTTATCTTTAATATTTATATAATAAACATGGAAGAGCTTGGATAATTAAGATAACTAAGATAACTAGTTGCGTAAGGGTTTGTCTTTTTTTTTTTTTTTATCTAAATTCGAGTATTAGTGTTCATGCCTATTATGTCTGTGATGTGTTACATGTTTATTAGATTTGTAAGGTATTTAATGAGTTATGGAGATTAGTCGTAGTGTGTGCAAGCTGACCCGAAGATCCTACATAAATAAAATAAAAAATTAAAAGTTAATAAAACAATCAAAGTATTCACAATATTCAGATACAAAATAGATTTTAATTAATCTCATTGATTGATTTAGCTTATGTTTTTTATAAAAACGATCTTTGATTGAAAATATATTAATATAATATTCGAATATTAAAATCATAAAAAATTATGAATTTAATATCTTTTAATGTAAAAAAATATTTTAAAAAGTAAATTGAAATACAAACACAAACACAATATTAATTTAGTTTAAAATAAAATTAAAAAAATAATTCTGTTGGATTTTTTACGTGAAGGAAATTGCATGTACCCATGTTGAATATCTCTATGATAGATCATAATTAATAACATAATAAGGATGCTTTAATTTTTTATTTTTTTTGCATAGTTAAATGTCGTTATTCAAGCGGCATAGATTATAATATTCAACTCAACACATAGGGTTTTCGTTTTTAATAGTTTTAATGCTAAAATGGCCCCGAAAAATATAACTTGGCTTGTGCATTCCACATGGAGAGCTTTTTTTTAAAAAAAAAAAGAAAAAAGAAAAGAAAACGAATTAAATTTAAATTTTTAAATGAGAAGGAAAACACTAGAAGATACCTTGTCAGGTATAGCTTTATTGAAAATCTAAAAAAGTAAACTACTAACCCCACAGCTTTATCAAAATTTATGGTGGTTGTTGGTAAGTGTCGATTAAATTGTTTTTTAAAATATTTCACATCTTAATGCCAAACATACATTTAAAATGACTTTTGGTTTTATTACTATTTTGATATAATAAAGTACGAAAATAATGAAAATAAAAATAACATATATATATATATATATATATATATAGATTTTAAAACATTTACAAACAAAAAACATTAGCTTATCAATTTGGCAGCTAGTGATTCTCAAAAGTGTTAGTTTAATACGTGATATTATTGTTTTAATGTGTTTGGATGGATGTGCGTATTCGTGTCATGTATATTATAAATAAAAGTTTAATTTATCTTTAATATTTATATAATATTATACTAATGAATTTAAAATAAAGATAAAATTTATGAGATAAAAAATAATTTATTAAAAAATTAAAAAATTATTATAATTATGAGATTCCTATTACATCAAATCATTATTCTTAAAATGTTTCTGATCGATACTCTCTTAAATACTGAATATTTTTTAGAGTCATAAAAACTTATATGTATTATATTATTTCATGTATGAAAGGAAATAACTGTTCTTATAAGCTGAAATATGAGAGATACCTAGAACTAATATGTATGTATTTGTAATAAGAAATGTATCTTGAACTAACACGCATGAGAATTTCATACGAAGAGATCACATATATCCATGACAAACACACATTAAGAATTATTAGTAAGAAATTAAACTATGATCATTTAATTAAGTATGATTTGATTAAAATATATTTTATAAATTAATGACTAAAATATAATTCACACAAAGATTATATTTCTAGACTTAGAAAAATTAAGCAAGGACTTGATTAAGTTAATTTCTAAAATTATTCTAAATTAATATATGAATATTATTCAGGAGACAAATTGATATTTTATTAATTTATAAAGTTTTTTGGATTTCTTTATAAATAGTAAATCATGCCTCTTATTTTTAAGAGTTACTATATATTAGATATAAAAACTATAAAAGCACAAAATTAAAACTAACACTTTAGGCATATAAATCCATCTTTTCTAAATAGAGATTTAGAAAATTTATAACAGGTGGTTTGTGTGGTTTATCATTAAAAACCAGATAATTGAATGACTTATGGTATGCAATAAACCAGCTTTTTAAAAATTTCTTAAAGCTGAAAAAATTAGATCTTCAAATAATAAATTATTAAACAACTTTAAATCTGTCTCATAAAATCATTGAAACTCTCTAATAATTTTGTTTTATAATTTCTACTATATATGATATTCTGTAAAACCAACAAAAAGCTCTTTGACAATATTAAACAGAGGAAGTGAAGTATGCTTACTTGAAATCTGAAACTCTTTAAGGCAGAGTTACTGGGTTACAACTCTTTATCTTCTACTATTCAAGGATGCCAAGGAGTCTTTCATGTCGCCAATCATGTTCTCTCCATGACAGGAGCGAACCCTAAGGTAAGAATGCCTATCTTCACACTTTTCTATAAAATCACTTGGTGTTTCTTGGTTATTGATCAATAAATGTGCTCTCTTATCGTGATTTTAGGTAGAAGTGATTGAACTAACTATAAAGGGCATATTAAAGATGCTGAAAGCATGTTTTAAAGAAAAGGTTAAGCGAGTCATCATTGTGTCCTTTGTCTTGAAGAGTTTCAAGTTCTCTATAGCGTTCTCCAATTTCTCAATTGCTTTAAATGAGCATTCTTGCTGTTACCTTTCAAGGAGATTAATAGTAGATAAGAATAAAAGAAAAATTGTAAAAGCCAAAGAAACCTTTTTGTTTGAAAGAATTAATTTATGCCAATTTCCAAGTGAAGTAGGATGTTGAAATCAATTAAAGATTTACTTATGTCCCCCAGAATTCCATGCACCGTATAGCCCTTTGAAATGAGAAACTTAACCAGCCATGACATCAAGTACCCTCCTGCACCTGTCACACATAGTTTCTTCCTCTGACATCTCTCCCAAATTCCACACCTCTCTCTATTTTCTTTTAGTTTTGGGTTTTGGATATTTAATCTTTTTTATTGATCTTTTCAGTTAATTATTCTATTTTTTTTGTCCTCGATACTAGAACTAGAAAATGATGCGTTCTCAAGATTTGATGGGACATCAACATTGTCATTGGAATTAAATATTCCTATAAATTATTTAAAAATGACTTGTTGATAACTGTAGTCTGGGTTTAAGGATATTTTATCTGTGCGTGCAAGTGTTTGGTGGATGCTACAATGCTGAGGCATTAGCATCATCTATAGGTTCTATAGGTTCTTTTGTTTGATAAGATCTATAGATTTTGGGGTTTTAATTCTTTTATAGTTTTGATGGAGGTTGATGTGGGGCTTGTAAGATATCAAAAGAAAAGAAATTCATATCTTGATCTGTAGATTGTTTAGAAAAAAAGGTTGCTTGAAGTTTGTGTCTTGTTCCTGCAATTTTTCAAGCAAAAATGCAACTATTTAGTGTTAAGAACAAAAAGAGCAAGATAGAAAATTGTTGTCTCTTCTTAACAACGCGATCTGATGACCATCAAATTATAAATACGATGCGCTAACCTTTGAGCTAAGCGGGTTCACATAACAGAAAATTCACATGCATATGATTTAGTTTGGCTAATGATTTGTTGTTTATTAAAGTTGAGAAGTTCCTTTTCAAATATCCCCTTCTAGTACTTGTTGTGTTTATTAAGTAGCTAGATTTGGCAGGCACAATGGAATTGGTATCAAACCAACCATTTCCCAATATACATTTTGACTTGTATATCATGGCATCATACAAGATCATTCATATCTATTTTCATCATGATCAAGCTCGCATTGTAATATCTCAATAGGAAATTGGTCTCAATCAACCTATCTACAGGTCTGCAAGTTTGCATAAAAGGATGATTATCTGCTTTTCACTTGGAGCATTAAATCTCACTAAGGTTAATGAAATTCCAGCAGAACATATAGAGCAATATATAAAACATGAAACAACAATATCAATAATTTTACTGTTGTTCCTATCCATGCATTTTCACCCTTTGCAAGCTGCTGTGGTAAATTAAAACAAAGCAAACAGAAGATGGGTGAGCGAATTATATAAACAGAGCAATTATTCCATAAAATGACACTTTAAAAAAAGTTGATAATGGTGATGATGCTCTGTAATCTAATATGCTTGAAAGTTGAAATTTTAAGTTTTTGAGTGTTTGGATGGTGAATAATCATACCTTCACGTCAATATTTTATTTTTTAGATCTGGAAGAATAAAAGATTGGTGATAGAGATCTTAATTCCTACAAAATGATGGGATTTTGGGACCCTCTGATGAATAACTCAATGATTTTACAATAAGAAATTGTAGTAAATGAGCATTAAAATTTAAGAATAAAAGTGTTTGTTTTTTGTTTGTGTGTTATAAATGCTCTGAGAATATTTTATGGGAGAACAAAAATAGTGAACTCTTTTTCTGAGTGATTCAAAAAGTATTTATAGCCCTTATACTTCGCACCTTTTTGTTTTCGTCAAAAGGGTAGAAAGTCTTTTCCTTTCAAATATATTACTGTTATTGAAGACTTTTATACGTCATCTCATACATAATATTAATACTGATGGAAAGAACCTTTATAATTAACATTAATAGTGGTTGATATATATCTGATTCTTAGAGGATGTTTACACAATTAGGGTGTAAAGAGATGATTATTCTATATTCTCATCACTTTATGTTGAGGGTTGGGAAAGATAGCCGCGTGACTCAGTAGGAGAGCAATGAGGGTCATTAATTGTATGTTTGGATCTCGAATGATTCTAAATCCAAGGATGTTGGGTCTAGTGTCTTTCTAAGCCCATAGACATTTAAACTTAACGTGTAGTCGAGTCCATGAATAATTAGGTTTAGCATTTTGTCACATCTACATACACTTAGTCCGAGTATGTAACTAAACTTGTGAGAGTTAAGTCTTATATTTTGCCAAATTTACTCGCGTTTGGCCTAGTATGTAGCAGAACCTAAAGGGTGGACTTAACATCTTACCACTTCTAGAGCGGGCTATGCCTAGGAACTAACTTGACTCTTGTTTCATGGGCTTGATTTTTGTTGAGCATTTATGAAGGTCAATCTTCGCTTGACATTTCTATCTATGAGTCTTTTGGAATGGATGAATTGATTATAAAATATATTTATCCATGACATACCTTTCCTTGCAGAGTAGTCATGGTTCATATCATAATATTAACACTACAATTCTAAGCCAACATCTTCGGCATAGCCTCGAAAGCTATGGTAGCAGCTCTATATGGCCACTGTTTCACAACCATAAGATAGAATATTAAGGTGAATCAAGTGAAGCTAAAATGTGCTTCCAAATTTTATCCTAAAAAATATCTGCATATGAGTAGTTTAATTCAAAAGAATAATCGAAGGTTGATCCGTTAACAAAAGAGATCAATCATTCAGCTTTTCTATACCTTTAATAAATGGATATTTTTGGTTAAGAGCAACATATACAGTTAATTCTGAAGGAGTTTTGGATCCTCGCATGTATTTCTGGTCACAAACATGGCATCTTATATTGAGAACAAGATTCAGCGCATTAGTTAAGAACCCTTGAATCTTCTAACTAGGCAGTACCAGGCACAAACTTCTCAACCTTTATGTAGTTCTTGATGTCAACTTCACACAACCCTTGGCCAAGACCCACTCTAACTGTTTAAATGCGCCATTAATTGTGAGATCCAAGAAGCTAGCAATAACTCAGCATGGAATATATAGAATTTACTAGATAAGAACAAAATGTGAGACAATATTGATTAATGATCAAGATACTCCTTGAATTCAGAATATTTAAAATAAATAATAAATGTTGCTATTAAGTTTGATATACATCGGTAGCTCTTGGTAATACGATGATGGTGATTTTTTTACAAGAAATATATTAAAATAATATATTTTTTATTTTTAAAAGAAAATTATTTCTAACCTAACACATCAAAATAATATAAAAATTAAAAAAAATAATTATAAACAAAAATAAATAAATATTTAAGAAAGGCTATTTATGTTGCAAGCGACGGTTTAGTCTATAATCCACAAACAAAACAAGATTAGAAAGAGTGTGGGCTTGGAGAGGCTAAAATAGGCCTACGGAAACACAGAATACCACCAGGATTAGAGCACAAATTGGAACACGGGCCTATGAATAGATGCTAGCTTGATGAAAGAAAAAGTGAAAAGCGACCCAGTTTAACGTTTTTTCAAGCCCTTGTTTGGACCGTAGACGAACACACCCGCGCAAACTGCAACAAACTCTCTTCAAGGGCAAACCCGGCTTTTCCTGTTTTATTGATCATTTCAGTGCTATAACCATGGATATGTACCCAAGGTAATTAACTGGTTGCAGTTCAGCCTGCCTTGGGTCTCCCAGTGGACATCTGAAGAAATCGGAGAACGCTGCACAGAATCTGAAACCCTTCATTATATATATATATATATATATATATATATATATATGCTGCCATTTTCCATGTTGCTTGCCCACTTCGACCTGATCCTAGCAGTGGTATAACTATTCCCAAGGTAAGGTTCTAGCCCTCGTTGAAACTGGTTGCCTACCAGACTGGTTAACTCGATCTGTCGACCTCTACGAGGACAATTTTGTTACCACAGTTCAAGTATTTTTCTAGAATCACGACGCTGCCCAACTGCCTTTTCAGAGAGCCAGCAAACCATTTATTTTGGAATGAGTTTTTTTGTTCATATGCTGCCGGTTTGTGGTGATTTCCACTGGAAGAAATGATGGAACCAGCTGTTACAGGCACGCCGAATGTACTAAATACTTGCTCCAATGATAATTAAAGTGAAGAGAGTCATTGCTGTGTCATCAATTAGCTACTGTTCTGATGAACCCAAATTGGCCAAAGGATCATGGTCTGATTTTGAATTCCTGCTAGCTCTATCTTCCGCTAATTAATTAAAATTGTTTTCTGGAAGCCAGTTTTGGTACCATGTTGCCAAGACATTAATGGAAGAAAAAGAAGCTCCGGGACATGCCAAGAGAAGGGAACTCAACATCACAACAGTTTTTACCTCCATAAAGTACTCTTTTATGAGAAGCCAGAAGCTGAAAGAAGATGTGGTAATGTTTACGGTTTGCTTTTCTCAAATCTAAGTTTTTACTATAATAATTTGAGATGAAATAGATCAAGTCTTCCCGGATGAACGAACTGGCTCTGCTTAACAGCGTTGTGCATGCTTTTTATTCTGTGTGAGCTCTTTTCTCCAGCTTGGCCTTGTTTAACGATGTGCACTGCTTGACATGACAGTTTTGCTGGGGGGGATGCCACACTTGAGTTCAGGGAAATTGCTAAATTTAGGATAGAAAAAAAGAGTAATTTCTGTGGCAAAAACATCATCATCATCAAAGAGACAGACGCCTCCTTTGTTTTCTTCGAAGGAGTTCCATGTGCAATCCTGTCCCTGTGAATCAATTGTATGTCTTGGAAACAACAGGGGGAAAAAAAAAGAAAAAGGAAAGAAAAGGACATGACATGCACAAGTGTTCTTGGACCTGTGGCCCCTTGCGTTTACAATGCTGCAATCGTAGCCTCTGGTTTGAACGCGACTCTATTGCCGCTCGCCAACCCCATGGCTCCCCTCCAAAGAGAGCGAAGGGACCCTCGTAGTCGAGTTCCCCCTCGAAATAATACAAGACGCAGCCTAAAATGTTTTTATTCACTTCAGTATATTAAAAACTATATAAAAATACTTAAAAATATTAATTAGAAGTGGATAAAAAAATAAAAAAATGTAATTTTTTTACGGAACATTTTTAAAACATGAGAAAGTGATTCCATCCAAGTTGCCATGATGCCAAATCAGTTATTATGTGTTTCAAAGTCTTTTAGTAAGTAAGAAAATACTCTTGCGTGTTCTAATAGCGAAGGGCATAGGAATTCTTGCGGTGGGTTTGAGCACTCATGACTTGTGCTCTGAGGTAAATGATGGAATATTAACAATGATGCTTGTCACAGCCAGGAAGCATCATCTCCCTTTCTAGAGACAGTGGTTACGTGCATCTCCATGAGCTTTATCCATTTCCCACGTCCGTCAATCATGTCATGTCACCTAATCAATTCTTTCATTAACAAGATAAAAGGAAATTTCCTTTCCTTCCTGCCTTTGGTCCTTGTTCCGCCGTCTCCAATGAACCGCATCACCCCTAGGTGGCAGAACCGCCCGCCGTCGTTACCTACCGTCTCTTTCTACACGGTTTAATTTACACCCGTGCCTAAAATCCCTTCACAGGTTTACAAATATTAAGGTCTCCGTCACCATCTACATCGTGGAAATCCCTTTCTACACACACACACACCGGAACACATCTTTCCAGCATGGAACGTCTTCGGATTCTTTTTCTACAAGGAATTGAGCAATCATAAATATCTAATTTAGCAGGAGTGGTAACTCGGCTGAGCGACAGAGTAAGTTGAAATAATTTAAAAAAATGTTTGACAATGCTTTCGTTTTCATTTTTAAATATTTTTTTAAACTGTTAGATGCTATAAAGGAGCGTGATTGTATTATACTGTATTTTTTTTAAATTTTATTTTTAAATTATTTTGATGTATTGATATTAAAAATAAAAAAATATTTTAATATATTTTAAAAACTATCCTGCTAAATTAATTTTTTTAGTGTGTATATATATATATATATATATTTTCAAAAGATATTATACATCAAGCTATAAAACCCACACGAGATCTTCGGTTTTGTTACAAGTTTCTTTAAACCTATCTGTCATCAATGACAGATTGAAGACGAACACTCGTAGTTTAGACGTGAACATGGAGAAAGAAGAACAATTTTGTTTGCTATTGCTGTCTAGTGCGATTATTATTACAATTAAAAACACGAATTTGGGGGTTTTTTCCCGTACCATATTCCATTACAAATATATTTAATTTTTTAATATTTAATTACTATATCAAAGATAAACAAAACAAAACAAAACAATCAAGACAAAGATTTAAAATTATAAAAACTTATTTAAAAACTACTTTTCAAGAATGAATTTATTTTAAATTTTTACTCTAATCTCTCTACCAAATATATTTACACCTCTTTTAATTTTATTTTTATTAAGAACTAAGTAAAGCGTACACAATTTGAGTAGTGTACGTGCATGACATAATTTCATTTATTAAAAAAAAAAAAGAAAAGGGTTTGAGAGAGAATGTATCTTATCTTTCTCATTAGAGATCAGATTAAGAGGAGGAGTGGGACCCACATCCGCATCCCAACCAAGCTGTCAGTCCATCATGTATGTTTGAGAACCCTGGAAGTTAGAGAAGGAAGAGAAGACACACCCAAATTAGAGGGTCCCACCTTTTCTTTTCCTTTCTCTTTCTTTTTTTTTTCTTATTCATTCTCTCTCTCTCTCGCTCTCCTTCAAACAAATCATGACTCCCCCTCCTCCGCCACCTCCTCCCCTCCTCCGCTACCTCCTCCTCTCTCCACCCCCAGCAACACCATCAATAAAGACTTACCCCTGTTAATTGTTAATACTATCAGTACCCCCCCCCCCAAAAAAAAAAAAAAAAAAACTCTCTCTCTGCTCTGTCTATAGTATCATCAAGTACTGACCATCCAACTTGTATTTCCCCACACAACACAAAGCCCACCCCCCCTCTCTATATACCTGTTTTCCTCACCCCACTTCAACTCTGGGGTTTCTTTTCCTTTCCCTTCTTTATTTATTTTTTTTCACTTTCTTCCCTTTTATTGTGATTGTGATTGTGATTCTTTCTTTTCTTTCCCTATTCAACCCAATCAGTCCGCTTTCCGATCTTTTGTCTAAAACAACATTCCTGTTTCTCGATCCCTTTACAATTCCATGGATTCCCAGTATATTTCGTCTACTTCTAGGGTTTTTCTAGGGTTTCTCTCTTGAAGCATGTCACTTCTTACCACCCTCTACTTTCCTTTTTATGCTTCGAATCTTCCAAAAATCTTGTTGAATTCTCAGTAGCTTTCTCTTTCCCTTTTCTTTTTCATTATTTTAATTGGATCGAATTTGTTAATATGGCCTATCAAGCGATTCCGGGACCTAGCTCGGGATCGAGTTCAAGCTCAGGGTTTCAATACATGAATTCTCCATTTGGGGATACTACTTATACCAAGGTCTTTGTTGGGGGGCTTGCTTGGGAGACTCAGAGCGAGACCATGCGTCGTTATTTCGAGCAGTTTGGCGATATTCTTGAGGCTGTTGTCATCACTGATAAGAACACAGGCCGATCAAAAGGCTATGGTTTTGTGAGTATTTACTTACTTACTTACTCTGTTTTGATCAAAGTTAACTTCTGCTTAATTTGATGACTGAAGGGGATCTAGATAGCTGTCAAAAGTTTGGATTTATTCCATTTTGGATAAAATGGTGTGTGTTTTTATTTGATAGATGGAGAATGACATGGGTTTTTGGACTGTATTTGTGTGGAGGGTGTAGGTGACTTTCCGAGAACCAGACGCAGCTAGGAGAGCCTGTGCTGATCCTGCTCCGATTATCGATGGTAGACGGGCTAATTGTAATTTGGCTTCACTTGGGAGACCTCGGCCACCTCTGCCTTATGGTATCAGTTTTTTTTGTACGAGATGCAAAGCCAATATTGTGCTAGATAAGGAATATTGAAAACCAATATGATTTGATTCCTGGTTGATTTCTTGCTTATGCCCTCTGCTTGCTGCTTTTTGTTTCTAATAGGACGTCCGAGACCAGCTGCCCCGTACATTACAAGTGTGCAAACCCCCAGAGGGACTTATGTTGGAAGTTTTGGCTACCAGCAACCAGTTTCTTATGGCTACCAACAAGGCTTGATGTATAATCCATATGGGTGAGTTGTATGCTACATTCCAAAGTAAATGTAATGTTCTACTTGTTGCAATAAAAATTTGCTCATTTTGGCTGGTACAAAGTATCCAGTTCTATTCCATGTTTTTTGAAGAAAAAAATTTATTCTTTCCTCCTTTCATGTGTTATTTGAAGTTGTGTATTCTTTTTGCAATGATAACATCTGGTTGGCTTCTTAAGAATGCTTCAGCAATACCCTTTTTTGTTTCCTGCCAATAACTTCTAACTTTCCAGGAGCTGCGCAAGGAATTTGGTAGAGTCCCATATCGGATTTTATGTGAACTCATTGCCAATTTGTATATATGTTTGGTTTTCTAGGCTAGTTAACTTAATTTTGTTAGATGGATCACCGGTCATATTTTAGCTGTAGTATCTATTCCCTATGTATTCAATACTGATGTCTACCTGAATAGAGGCAAAACCCTAACTGTAGTTTCTATTCCCTATGTCTTCAATACTGATGTCTACCTGTATATAGGCAAAACCCTAACTTCGACTATAGAAGTGGTCCTTTTGCTCCTGGTGTGCTCTGCATTCACTCATCAATCTGTGTTGTGAGTCGTACGAAACCATTGATAGATTGACCACAGTTTTCCAGTTAGATCGGGTACATGTACTTTGCAACTACTTTCTCTTTTTTTACATTTTCCAGCTCCCCTCCCTTATTCGTGGCTATTCATATACATGATGCCAATCACATCATTGGACGTCAGTTAGAAATTTCTAGCTGCTCTAGGATTAAGTAGTCAGTTTCCTAGAATTCGGGGTTCCTTTTGTCCAAGTTACAGTGATGTGACATGGTGTGATTGGTAATTGCAGGAATGCAAAAAGTGGTAGTTGCAGAGGATATGTGCCCCAGCTCAATGTTTATTGAACAGGCAAGATCACGGTCATGGTTTGAAGTGTATTTATAGAAAAGAAAATAAACTGGAACATACTGGTTTTTGGGTTGTGATGCCCATTGCTCTGTTCACTTATACTTTGGACATATTTGAGAGAGAGAGAGAGAGCTCATTTGTAGAAGAAGTAATGGTGTGGTTTGCTTGAAAAATCCTGGATTCTTACAGTGTTATGGTGATATGTTCATGTTGTTTTTCTCTGGTATGATTTCTATGCAAAAATCCTGACCCTATACTGATCTTTTCACACCATCTCTATGGTTGGTTCATCTATTCAGCTATGCGGCATATGGACCTGAATACGTTTATCAACAGGTGAAAGATGACAACAACTAGGATTTATTTCTTGGGTTCTTATACTGTATTAAAGTACTGAGCTGACTTGATACTGATTGTTGCTGCTTTTGTCCTAATGGCAGGGTGTTTACAACCCTTATGCTACTAGCCATCAGTACCTTCAGATATATGGAGTTCCTGGAACAGTTAACTCAGGCATGTATCCTTTTGGGCAGTTGAGTCAAAATGTTCCTGGAGGTCATGGTTATACATCAATGCCAGGATATGCTGTGCCAGGTCATCAGATTGTGCAGTTTGGTGGACCAAGTGCCAATGCAATAACAACTTCATCTATGCCAACGATTCAAGCACCATATCATACAGGTTAACACTTCAGTTCACAATCTCTTCATTGTACCTTGCAAATGTCGAAGACTTGTGAAGACTACCTGATGTCTGATTTTGTCTATATTTTCCATTGTTATTTTAGGCATCATCAATTTACTTCATGCATAGTGTGAAGAGATTAGTTGGGGAAGAGGATGGAAGGGGAAGTGTACAGTGAGAAACTATTGAAATGGTAAATGTTGTGGGCTTAGAAAGAAGTAGAACCCTTTAACTATTGAAATGGTAAATGGTGTGGGCTTAGAAAGAAGTAGAACCCTTTGAGGAGGGGATTAATAATCTTGAACTTTTGATGATAAAGGGAGAGTAAAATACCGACAAAAGAAGTGACATTGTTGTGCAATTAACTGATGAATGCTGCTTCAACAAGTAACCACACTGGTAAAGCTGATTAGGCAAGTGCATTGTTTTTCTTGCAGGTATAGCTGCAGCTGTTCCAGCACAATCACAGTTTATTGTTCCTGCTCCTTCTCCTCAGTATATGCAAGGTAGCGGTTCTGACCAAACCACTGGGTGAGGGGCTGATCAAGGTGAGTGGCATCAGATGGCCATTGGAGTATGACACTGTTTTCAGACCTATGCTGTCACCATTGTGGTGTAACGTGGATTGATTGTTTTTTAATCTTAGGTATCCTTAAGACTGCAGCAGGACTAAGAGCAGCGGAACTGCTACTTGAGTAGCGGGCTTCGAATCTAGCCTTGCAAATTATTTATTTTGCATTCTAGAGGTACAAATCATTTCTCTCTGTGTTTTCCGTATGCATGCATATTCAGTGCTAAATGAGAGTTAGTTGTGCATTGAACTATAAGCTACTTTGGAGCTCTGTCTTTACCTTGCTGAGTGGGTTTTGCTATTCCTATTGTTATTTTAAATTTAAATGCTCGATCTAGTGAGTCAAAGCATATTGTGGATGCACATGCTATTCCCTTGACTTTGTCTGAGGCCAGCGTGAATGTTTTTTGTTGTGAAACTGTATTGCTAAAACTGTCACTTGCTAATACATGAGCATGAGTGCCCTTAATATAACCCCATGGAAAGCATTGATCTTACAGATTTTATACTGTGCAGGTCATAGATAGTCATGCTCACCAGAGAAGTCGACAGTTGTCTGAGTCGCTCCGAATGGGTGGAGAAGGGATGTGGATAATTCTTCCTTTACCCTAGTGTGTTAAAAACTGTGCATGCTGCCAGAGCTCAGGATGAGTAACAAGCAGCAATGCATTTTATGGATGCTGGAATTGGTTTCTGGCAACCAAATTATAGGAATAATAAAAGTGTAAAAAGAAACCAACACGTTAGAATCAACATATGATTCTTTTATAGTCTAGTGGTCCCAGCATTTGGGTGTATAGGTAGTCTCTCTGGTGTCTGTGGTGGTCTCCTGCGTTGTATTTAACAATCATTGGAGCTTTGTGCATATTAGTACTAGGGGTTCTCTTTTTTGTTAGACTCTCTCAACTCTTTGTAATTTGGACCTAATGGAAGGCAGACCTCAAAACATGGGGAAAGCATCAAGTTATATTTAATTTCAAAAGAAAAAAAAATTGTGTGTACAGTCACCCCCTTGTGAGGTTCCAAATATCTTGCCTGCATTGCACTTTGGTGGCAAGCTATTTTGTACTTAAGATGGCGATTCAAGTGAGAAAGGTGGCGGTGGCTCCGGATTTCATTTATGGAACATTTTGTTATTTAGTCACTCAATACACATCAAACTCCGTTGCGTTACCGAGGACAGAAGATCTGCAACACGGCTGTCCGTCTGCTGGCTGTAGATAGGTCTTCCGTGACATTATGTTTTCAAGCTATTAGGTTGCTGCTTGGAGCTCCCAGGTCCATCTCTGGTTTATGAAGATTCAGAGAGTGGATGTCTGGATAGACGTATTCATAATGGATCGTTTACGTTGGGGGAACAAAATTGAAATTTGCCAAGAAAATAGCAAATGTTGTGACGTATCTCCGTATTAAATCTCCTTGGCCCATCATCCAGAGAGACGAAAAAAAACCTCCAAATATCTTCCTCGACCAGCAGAATGCTTCCAAATTGTTCAATTTCAATTTTGCCTTGTCAATTTCTGAAGGGGAATCACGTGTCGGATTAGATGATCTTGCGGGGACAGTGGGTTTCATCGATCCTGATTACATGATCAGAAGTTTTGTGACAGAAGACTGATGTCTTCCGCTTTGGGGTGCCGCTGTTCGTCCGGACGAAATGCATTTCAACCGGAAGAGCCTTTTCTTAACCTCTCCTTATGCCTTATTTCTGAGGCTATGAGTCTCTTTTCCCTGCAGCTAAACAACGGTAAGAGAGTCCAACCTCTCTCATTGCCTATGTAGCCAAGCTCCCGAAGGTAATCTGATAAAAAAAGTAGGAATGGATAGAGAGGGAATCTATCAATAGTAAGGGGAAATCTCCTATTTCTATCTAGACGTCACTGACAGAGTATGTGAAAGACTTGGTTGAAAAGGATCAGGTCTATGAAGATGTGTATCCTCCGATTTGGGGAAATGGGGGAGAAGCAATTGACCGGCAACAACTGGAAGCATTCGCTGAACTAGCCTTGAGATGCACTGATGATTCAGGAGAAGATAGGATGATGGAAGTAGCAGCTAAAAAACTCCAGATAATTGAGAGGTCCATCTCTGCTCCATAGCTACAACCTTGTAGCTTGCAAGATGCCAAAACTTCATTTACAATACGAAGCAATTAAATTGTAATTAGTGCTACAGAAGTTAGTATTACGAGTGATAGAAAAGCGTTATGTTCTCTACTGGCAGATTGGAACTCAATGCAGCTTTCTAAAATGGCCTGTGCGAACAGCTGAAAAGTGGCCTTTGGTCACGAAATCATGGTTCACCCTACCAGGACCTGTACTTCTTTCACCTTCAATATGTAAGCAAAAGCAACCACATTCATCTTCAACTATACATAAAATTTGTTGATGAAAGGACTTCTGTGCTTAATCCATTTGCCTAAATTTCGAATTCCATATCCAGCAAAGCAAAGGGATTTTGGAACTCCACATCTACACCTACATACCTTTAATTTTATTGGATAATTAAAGGGAAGAAAATCAGAGATCAACAAAAATGACATGACTTCAATCCTCTTAACATATGTGATTACTCAAGAATTCTTAACATATGGGGCCGCCAAAGAAGAAAAATGGAAGAATGGTACAGTTTCAAGCCAGGTTTACTTTATGTCATCAAATGAACCTGAAGGATGAAACAGCCTGCAAGACCAAATAGCAGTGGGATTTTAGTTAGTTTCTGAATTCTTTTATCTCCAAGTTGTCAGCTGGAGCTTTAATCTTTCAAAGACAAAAATCTGAGCCCGTGTAAATGAAGAGTTCTGATATACCTTCCTGATCTCGGTGCCGAATTTCTCTGATTCTTCATCGACAAACTGCAACAATATTGAAGGCCAGAATTCAATATTGAATGCATGCATCAAATCTGAAATGAACAAACACTGTAGACCAGAGGAAAAAAAGATCTCTGTAGAGTTAACGCAGCCTCACCTGCCCTGTCACCGTATATAGTCTGTTGTACCAACCATTGAATGCAACTCCAAGTGCTGAAAGCAAATGTCTGCGACTTTCGCCTGGATTTTGCAGCGTATACTCGATGTAGTAAAGCCCTATCAATTGTTGGAAAAAAGGAGGTTGTCTTAAATTTGATCATTGCTTTTTATCGTGAGCAGATCTCATCCTCAATCCATCATCAACTCTTACCTCACACTGTAATTCATTGTAAAGATTGAAGAAAATTACCATTAGCAGCTTTAGAGTCTATTAGTTTTGCTGCCACGCCCGGGGGCCTCTGCCAGCTCCTGTCCAATCCACCCACCTGGACATGAAGACACAAAATCAGTAGAATCAGTCGTACACAAAACCCGCAATTCAGCAATGCTGAAGGGGCTTCTCCTCGAGGACCACAAAATCGGATACTGAATAACGTACGAGAGTCTCAGCAAAGGCATCAACTTTGCCAAATGATTCCAATCTAGTAAAATCTGGACCGAGCCCGGTGATCACAACGCTGACTGAAGCAAACCAATTGATTAAGTGTGAAAATCATCAATAAACTTATTTGTTGATCAATTAAAAGGTGGGTTTGTCAGAAAATCTCTACAAATACCACTTGAATTAGAAGCTTCTTCTGGATAGAAAGCAGTGACGGATTTGTATCCACTTGGTTCTCCTGCACCTACTTGCCAGCCTGCAAAGAACCAGAGGTCTTTCTCAATATTCCTCTACCATTCATGCCTAGCGTAAACTGTAAACAGCCACCAGAATTTCCTACCAGCACCGATAGAACAATATTCGATAATAAAATCTCGAATTAGAATTGTGTGTGCTGAACCTATTCGATAGAATTCTGTATTGTTTGTGCTAACTGTCTTTCTTTCGATCTGCGTCACCCAATCACTATTATTCAATTTTTACATCACCTGCTACTTATAGCTGCAAAGATAAAAAAATTCAGAGTTAATGTACCTTGGGGAATAGATATCTTAAACTTGTTCGCATCATCGGTATAAACACGTAAATCCTCTGCCACGCCTGAAATTCAGCAGGTAAGGGATTGCTTTTACAATAAAAATAAACAGTAACACCATAGTGAGGGATTACTATCACAAATTACCTGTGGCTGCCAATGCAGTAGAGGCAATTGCAGGGAAAGTAAGAGCAGTAAAAACCATATTGAATAAAGCTTCTCTTCTTTTAGTTCCAGCTCCGCATGGTACTTCTCCAAGGCAAAAACTACACCAATTTGACAAAAACAATCAAAACCCACAATGAATAATATTTAACAAAGAGAATTGAACTCAAAAAGCCATGAAAGGTACAAGCTGAGTTACAGCAGTTGTTCTTCGTCTTCTTCTTCTTGTTTGTAGTTGTTGTTGGAGCAGAGAACATGTTGATGTTGGTTTCTGCGTCTGCTGCAGCTTAAAGAAGTTGAAGGAGCAGGAATGTTAGTGTTAAGCTTGGATTTTAGAATGTAAAGACTCGGCTTGTTGGAAGAGAAAGATGAGAAATTGGGATTGAAAGGACGTTGAGACAGAGAGTTCAGTGAAGAGATACAAGCCATGCTTTTTAGATTCGCTTTCTACTGTTTTGCTCTCTTTCCATTTATCCGTTTTTTCTGTTATACTTCACTAATTACTAGATATTTTTTTAAGAATAAAAAATAATTTTAATTAATTTATCATGATTTAAATTCTTACATGTGTATGATGCAATTAGTCTCCGTATAAAGAGTTGAGATTTATGTAGTTCTTTTTATCGTTCAAATAACCAAAGATCATTTATTAATGTTAATGATTTGGTTATATTTGTTTTATTGTTAATGAAACTGCTATTTTTCTTTGAAAAAAATATAAATATATTAGGAAAAAACTCAAATAAACTAATACTTATATTTAAAAAACAAAAAATGAAAACAAACCCTTCAAAGTCCAACTTGAGTAAATTATAATGAGATTTGTGATTGTTATTTGTCTTAATTGTTTTGATTCAATAGCTACTAATTCAAGGAAAATTTAATAATAATTTTTTTTAATATTAATTCCAATGTATATTCTTAGCATGGTTCCTTGTAATGTATTTATACTTGGAATCCTTATATACATACATGTATGTATATACATTCATATATATATATATATATTACAGAAACCATTTTGTCCTTTTTCGTGTCTTTTTACTTAGACGTCCCTAAGATTCCATCTTAATCATGCTGCAAACAAATATCAGACCGACCAAAATTGTGGTCCAAAATCCTAATTACCTATGCAGAACCCAACAAGCTTTATCTCTTTCTTTAAATAAACAAATCCTTGCACAGCAATGCATTCGTATGCAATGTACCTGAGGATATACGATAGAGACTTGCTTCCATTGTCAAGTTCTCATAATTGTTCCGAGGACAAAAGGACTAAATTTTTATTTTTTTAATATTTCAAGCATTTAAAAAAAATTAAATTAATGTCTTTAGGTGCCTTTTTTTTATAGTATTAATGGGAAGAATAAAAAAAATATTTTTTTAATATATTTTAATTGAAAAGCACTTTTACAAATATATGAAGTAACGTATTACCAAATTTAATTTAATTACATCATGTAATAAAAAAATAAATCATAGAAGAAAATCACATCACTTCCTGTCTTTGTAAGGATTTGGGATCAAGAGATTTGTTCCCTCTGTAATCTCAATATTTGGGATTAAGGGGTTTACTCCCTCTATGGTCTCAGGTTGAAAAGCACTTTTAAAAATATATGAAGTAACATATTACCAAATTTAATTTAATTACATCATGCAATAAAAAAATAAATCATAGAAGAAAATCACATCACTTCCTGTCTTTGTAAATATTTGGGATTAAGATAAGCTTACATGGTCGTTAACTTCAGAGCTCGTGGGATTAGTCGTGGTGCGCACAAGCTGACCCGGACACCCACGTTAATCTAAAAAAAATCTATTTTCTATTAAAATTTATTTATTTATTTTTAATTCTTTTTTTAATCTATCTCTTTATCATTTTAAAAATAT
Source organism: Populus euphratica (assembly GCF_000495115.2). Taxonomy (NCBI): domain Eukaryota; kingdom Viridiplantae; phylum Streptophyta; class Magnoliopsida; order Malpighiales; family Salicaceae; genus Populus; species Populus euphratica. Next base: position 265,984 of record NW_011499943.1, read on the forward strand.
CCAGTTATTATAAATTAAATACCATAAAAAATTCTCCAATTTTGATATTAATTCTTTCAAAGGAAGCCTTTAATTTTGAGCCAGCTCTTGCCAAGGAGCAGGGAGGACGCCCCTAAAACAGCCTTCCTGAGACGTTCACTGTTAATAATAATAATAAAAAAGATTGAAAGACAGAAGAAGATTGCATTTCAAGCATGGAAAAAAATTCACTGACATTTTTAAAGTATGAAGAAAAAAAACATTTTTAAGAAATTTAATTTCGGCTCAACCTTTTCCTTTTACGTGATTCATTTTATAGGTTTTTCTAACATGTGCTAGAATAATACATTAATTTTATTATAAATTGAGTATTTTCATTTTTAAAAATATTAAATTATAAATAAATATTGTGCTCAATTATGTAAATAATAAATAAGCCAAGTGGAATTTTCTAATTATATTAATCAACACTTGCTCTTATAATACATTTTAAAAATGCTTTTCTTTACTTAGCTGGTAAACTTGCTGTAAAACACACACTCAAAATCAATATTTTATTTTATTAAAAACAAAAGGAGTGTTTGGTGGATCATTTAGCTTCCGTAACCTCTTAATGGCAGCATTTCATGGGTAAAATTTAAAATCAATGTTATTGATTACTTTTTTGGGATGCAGTTTAAGTAAATTCAGATAAAAAATAACATTTAATAAAATATATATTTAATATCATGGTGCAAAGTAATTTTTAATAATATTTTTGATTTAAAAATGCATTTAAATAATTTTTTATATTTTAATATTAAAATTATAGAAAAAAATACTAATTTAATATTTTTAAAATTAAATATATTTTTAAAATTAATATATTCGCAAACACTCTTTTAAGTTTATGTACCAACTACCTTATCTACCAACTTTGTAAACTTTGTAGATCATAAAATTGTTTAACTATCCAAGGAATGGAGGTACTAATTTTTCTTAAAATGTATTGGGTCTGGTTACTATTTTTGAATATAAAAGCCTAAAATAATAAAAAAACGTGTATTTTTTAAAAAAAGTATAAAATTCATTCTAAGATTATTAAGCCTAAAATAATAAAAAAAACATGTATTTTTTTTTAAAAAGTATAAAATTCATTCTAAGATTATTATAGGAATAAATTTATTTTATATATTTATATTTTTTATGTATTCATTTATTTTAGCACAAGAAATAAAATTATCAATTTTTTTAAAAGTTATATTTAAAATGACATTAACCAAACATAAAAAATAAAATTTTGGTAAAGATTATAAAAGCAAAAAAAAGTATAATAACCAATTTACAAACCACTCATTAAATTTCAGACATAATGACTTGAAGATAACTTAAAAAATCAAGGGAAAAAAAGGGTCATAAATCCCTAATACTGTCCTCGAGTAGAATAAAAAACTAATCGCCAGGAATTAACATACATGTAAATATTTCTTGAAATTTTTATAGCCTGATCGACACGTGCTCTTGAAACGATATGAGTACAGGAATTTGATACTCGAGAGAGGAAGAGATGGTTTTGAAAAAAGAGGGAGGGTAAACGCCGCCGTAAATGGAATAAACATAATAAATATCTTTTTTGTAAGAAACCAAATTCAGGCCTACTTTTTATCTGTCTTTTTTTTTTTGTTTTTTAATAATAATGAAGGCCTCCCCCTCTCTTTCTCACCGTTAGTGGGAAGGGGCGAGAAGGGATGAAAAAGGAAAAATTCTAAAAATAAAATAAGATTATTTGTAAAAACAAAAACAAAAAAGTGTTTGAATTAAATTATTAACTTGATATTTAGATTGAGAAATACCCTTTGCAGGTCTTCATTTCCTCCACCCCTTGTGAAATTTCTTCCTCTTTTACTTTCTCCTTATTTACCGGTAAGTTTATGTTTGTTTATTGTTTTTGTTTTCTTTTTTCTTTTTTTCCTTTTTAATTTTGGAAATAAAAGAAATTTATGATGAATTTCTTTATCTTGATTTGTTGCCTTTTCTGATTTCTTGCAATCCAATTTTTCTGTCCATCTACACGGAAAAAATAAAAATCTGTGGGCATAAAAACAAGGATCCCCACTTCAGTTTTAGCAGTTATTTTTATATTATATTATATAATTTTTATTTTATTTTACTGGTTTACTGGATTCTTGTCTAGATTTTCTGTCCCCTAGATTTACTGGGATTCTTCTGTTTCCAATTTAGTTATTATTATTTTTTTCCTTCTAAAATTCAAGACAAATTAAAGATCTCTCGCCACCATTAAAAAAGAGAGGGAAAGCAACTTCCTTCTTTCTGTCTTACACAGTTCAGTTGAGGTCACTAAGTATTTTGAATTTTAAAGCGTGAATTTTGAGGTTTTTTTACTGATCTGAAATGATGTTTTTTTTTTGGACAGAGGTTGTCTGAAAATTTAGACGAGAAAGAAAGATGCCGGGATCGGAGACAGGAGTGATGCCAAGCAGGGAGCCTTTTGGCGTGACAGGACTCCAACAAAAAACAGCGGTACAGTCACAGCCGTTCATACGAAACATGCGTTTAGACTTCGGTGCTGACGGTACTGCTGTTTACAAACCGATAGCCACCGTCACTACCACTTCCGCGGCGTCACCTACCTACCCGCCTGGAGGAGGGGAAGGACCAGCTGGTGGTGCGGTGGTATCTCCTCACGGGATTAATGTGAATATGGGAGGAGGGAGTGGAGGAGATTCAATGAAAAGAAAGAGAGGGAGACCAAGGAAGTATGGGCCAGATGGCACTATGGCATTAGCTCTCGCATCTGCACCTCAGTCTGTTGCTGCAACCCAGCCAACAGGTACAGCCACTGGAGGTGGTTTCTCTTCTCCTCCTCCCCCCCCACCTCCCGGATCTGATATTGGTTTCGTTGGTGCTGCTGGTGTTGCTTCCCCCCCTGTCAATCAAGGAGGATCAGTGTCGCCAACTGGGGTGAAGAAAGCCAGAGGGAGACCTCCTGGTTCCAGCAAAAAACAGCGACTTGATGCTCTGGGTAATGACTACTGACTGCTATATTTATCTTTTTTTAATAAATCTTATAATATAATTATAACATAGTGCGTGTGTGTAGTTTTTATTAAAATCAAATCGATCATGCTGGTCTGGTCTTGCTTCGGTGATTATTATTATTATTATTATTGTTTTTGTTTTTGTTGTTTTTTTTTTACAGCTGAGATGCAACAAGTAAAAGTAAGAGGATGATATTAAGGATTGATTAAGGGATATTGGAGGTTAATTAAAACTTAATAATACAAAAGGGAAGGTGATGTGGGTTGTGCTGGTCTTGAGATCCATTTCATATTTGACACGTGGTTGATTCGTATTGGCTTCACAATATTACTTGTCTACCCCTTATTTATTATTTTTTATATTGGAAAAATCCAATTATTTCTTTTAATTTTATTCCCCTACACAATTTATTGGTGGTGGATTTTTTTTTTATTGAAATAAAAACAATAAAATTCCCTCAAGTTTTTTCCTCATGATTTTTTTTTCTTAACTATATCTTCATGCTATATCTATCAGAGTAAGAATAATTCTTTTTGTTAATGCCATTGCAGAATGCTGCCAGCATAGTTTTTTTTTGCCCCTTCTTCCCTCTCTCTGTGTATTTGTCTCGAATTTAAGATATTTTCATTTTCATATAAATACTGTGCTGTAATTATTTGCTCGCATAAATTTTTCTTTTTGCAGGATCAGCTGGGTTTGGATTCACTCCACATGTTATCACCGTGAAAGCTGGAGAGGTCTATATATTGTCCTTATATTTTAACATTTTTTTTTCATTTTTTCTTTCTGCTTCTGTCTGGTAAACTTTAGTTGTTGATTGCTACTCATCATGACCCCATAATCTTTTTTTATAAAAATAAAAAAATTTATAGGCATTACCTTAACTTAATTCTGAGTTATTATTAGCTTAGATTATGTAGGCCGCATTGATAGCAAGGCATACTATATCATTACAATCTTTACTTTACAACTGTAACTACTTGTCTTTTCATGTTTCTTCCATTCGTGCCATTAGTGTCAGATTAAATTAACTGTATTGTTTGAAGCATGGATTGTTTGCTAATCTTTTAATTTACGTGTGTGTGTGTGTGTGTGTATTTATGTCCAAAAGTGGTTCCTTTACATTGATTTTCTTGTGTTCTTGAGTTACTATTGTTGATTAGAATTATATGCTAGATACAGCGGTGTGTCATTCTATAAAACCTAAGAAACTCTGTCGATGTAGCATGGTATTGTAGTAGGACAACCAACCTTTCCCTGATCCTAATCCCAAAGATAGAAAGAGGAAATGCTGTCATGCTTATAAATTTGAATATAATAATAGTTATGTATTTCAGTTAGAAGTTCCTTTTTTCATCATGTTTCTAAGAAAGAGTTCACAGAATCATGTGTTATGCTGTGTTATCATGGATATATAAAGTCAGGTTTTCATAGCTTTTATTTCCTCATAGAAACAGTTTGGTTTTCTTTCCAACTAATTGTTTTGTTGTTCTTTTGTTGTTAAACTTGTGCTTATCAGTCTGTAGTTTATCTTAATAATTGCTGATTGACTTTTATTTATTCCTTTCAAGGATATCTCTACGAAAGTTATGTCATTTTCTCAGCATGGTCCAAGGGCTGTTTGTATCTTGTCAGCAAATGGTGCCATATCTAACGTAACTCTTCGCCAACAGGCCACATCTGGAGGGACTGTAACTTATGAGGTGGGTAACGTTGCAAAACTTCAGTTTAAGTTTCCCACCAATAGAAATTGCCCGAGAATTAATAATAATAGTTTTTTTTTTAAAAAAAAAGTTCTTAGAAAGTTGAAGCTAAAACTCAATGATACTGTAATCTGTGAATGGATAGGGACTTTAATGTTCTTGTTCAAAGTGATAATTTGATTTGATTCTCTGTTGGGAGGCATAGAAAGATATCTGGGCTGTGAGCTGTAAGAATCAGTTTCTTAGTTTCGAATTCCTGCCCAACTTATTCATGCAACTTGATGATTCATATTCATGAAAGTAGATGATTCACGATCACAAGGGCTCACTTTATGCTGCTCCTTGTTTTCTCTTGAAATTACCATTTGTATTAGAGAACAGATAGGTCCAGGATAGATGGCTGCAATCTTTAAACATGTACAGAGAATGAATGAAATTTTCTTACAATGTGAGTTCTTTTATGGAAATTTTGCTTTTCATTACCATGGCATTGCAGGTCAATCTGTTTCCATGTACAGCTGTTTCAATTGATTACTGGAGACAATTTTCATTGCTGATTGTTAGAATTCAACATCAGCTATGACTTAGAATTTAGAGCTTGTAAGAATTGTAAGATTGTTAGAATTCTGCAATACTAGATCATTATCTATTAGAGTTTTATCATTGTTAGGAGTTAGATAGTTGCTTAGTTTTCATCTTAGTTAGATAAGGATAAAAGTCATAGTCTAAGTAGGACTCGTAATGCTATATATAGCCACCTTAAACATTCAAAAATATATATAAGAAAGCGTTAGAAAATAATAAAGGGGGAGTGTTAGCTACCGTGTTTTTCTTAGAGCAAAACCAACGTGAGTTTTGCTCAACAATTGGTATCAGAGCCTATAGATTGAAAAGGAGGACCAATAGGTTGGGAAGAAGAAAAGGCACAAGCGAAGCAGCAATGTCGTTGGCATCTCTCTTGAAACAGTGACAGAAGCAAGATTTATTTTACAAAAGCTTGGAGAATAAACCCGAGGTAGCAGTGGCCTCCCGTAACAATGAAACAATCCAGCAGCTATGCTTGTTGTCCAGCAGCTTGTAGCAAACCTGGCAGACATTAATGCCAGCAACAGTAGTCTATGACAAGCAGATCAGGTTCCAGGCTACAGCTTTCTCATTCTTGGGCAGTAGCTTGTAGCAGATGATCCAGCAGTAGCAAGCAACGTAGCAAGCAAATTAAGACAGCAGACTTCAGCAGTTGACAAACATGAAAGTAGCAGTGAGAACACAGACATGTAGTGGTAGCAGTGAATCTTGCAGCACCGAAACCACAACAAGTACAAAGGCATAGACAACAACAATAGTTTCCTTGTAGTAGCATACCATATAAGCAACAAGTCAGCAGCACACACCAGCCAAGACAACAGTAGCATAGGCAGTAACAGAGACAGGAGATCTTCAAATTGTTGGAGGGATTAAGAAGCTTAACAATCAGAATTACAGTACATGGTCAACATGCATGATGTCTTACATGCAAGGCCAAGATATGTGGGAAGTAGTCAACAACAATGAAAACACAACCAAATGGAGGTCTGTGCAAGTAAAAGATTAAAGTCGGTAGGGCAGTGTTTGCCTTGAAAACCACGATTGAAGAGGATGTGTCGGAGCACATTCGAGATGCTACAACGCCAAAAGAAGCATGAGACACCCTTGCTTGTCTTTTCTCAAAGAAGAATAATGCTAGATCGCAACTTCACGAGAATGAGTTGTTGTCGATGACACAATGAGACATGACGATTCCTCAATGCTTTAATAAGGTGAAATCAACGTGTCATGAGATTTTCAAATTAGAACTTGAAGCAGCTATTGGTGAAACAAGGATGAGAAGAATAATCATCCATGATTTAAAACCCAAATATTGGAGTTTTGTTGTTGTAGTACAAGGATCGCATATTGAACCATAATTAGTTGATTTTGAAAATTTACAGATCAAGAAAATATAGCAAAGCAAATTGCAGGAGTCTTGTTGAAGGGTGAAGGGAAAGCACTCTACATCAATTACAATAGGAGTAAACAGTGGAATACTCGCAAAGATAGAAACCACAATTGGCACATCGATAGTGAATCCAATAAAGATAATGATAAGGAAAATAATTATCGAAAGGAAGGAAAGCTTTCATCAAGGTGGAGCTTCAAAGAATTATAGCAATAGCAAAAGATTTGAAGGTAAATGCTATAACTGTGGAAAAAATGGTCACATGAAGAAAGATTGTTGGTTTAAGAAGTCAACAAAAAACAATGTTGCTATTTTAAGTTTGGAAAAGCAGGTTGAAAATGAATGAAATGGTTCGGCATTATTTGCCATAGAAAAGGAAGAATTAACATTGATAACTACAATCAAAGATTGAATTAATTATGAAAGTGATTGGATTGTTGACTCTGGGTATTCTAATCACATGACAAGTGATAAGCAAAAGCTACAACATTTGACTAAACACAAAGGAAGCCACCAAAACTCATGATTACACTTGAAGGAGAAGTAGGGAGAAAGATTCACTTCTTGTGCACTCACAATACAAGAAAGATGTTAGATGTATATTTGTGGGATATGATAGCCAAAGGAAAAGGTGGAAATGTTATGATCCTACAACAAGAAGGTTCTATATAGCACGAGATGTGGTGTTTGATGAGATGAAGCATCATCTTGGTGGTCTTTAGATAAAAGGATGATTCTGGATTCCAAAGAGTTTGAAGAAAGGCTACAACAACAGAATGATGAATAAGCTATACAGGTTCAATCAAGTTCAAAAAAACTTAAAAGGAGTATATGATGATGTTATTGAAAAGCAAGGAATTTATCATAATCCTTGGCATAATGGTGTCTATCAATAACAATTAGATGAACCTTGTACAATAGAAGAATCACCTCCACAAACGCATCTCAGAAGATCAACGAGAGTTCATAAGCCAAACTTTAAATATGCCAATGCAGCCATAATTGAAGAAGAAAGTGAAAAGGAACCTGAAACATTTGAAGAATCATCGGATAGCTTTGAATGGATTAAAGTGATGAAAGAAAAGGTCATTTTGCTAGAACAAAATCAAACCTAAGATGTTGTGCCTAAACTAAAAGATGTGAAACCTATATCTTGTAAATGAGTTTACAAGATTAAGCATTGAGCAAATGGATTGATTAAAAGGTATAAAGCTTGTTTGGTGGCTTGCAAGTTCTCACAGTAATTTGGTTTGGACTATGATGAAACATATAGCTAGTAGCAAAACTCACAATTGTACGAGTTTTACTTGCATTTGCGACAAACAAGAACTGAAGACTATGGCAGATGGATGTGCGGAATGCATTTCTTCATGGGGAGTTGGATCGAGAAATTTACATGAATCAACCATTAGGTTTTTAGAGTAAAGATCATCCTGAGCATATGTACATCGAGAAAGGCATTATACGAAATAAAACAAGTATCAAGAGCTTGGTATGGTAAGATTGTTGAATTCTTTTTTCAAAGAGGATACTCAGTAACACCTCCATATTCCATCTTGTTTGTGAAATTCATTGAAGGAAAGGTAGCTATTGTATTAGTTTATGTGGATGATTTGATCATAATCAGTGATGACGAATAAGAAATTCTCCAAACAAAAGAGAATTTGTTAGTTCATTTCAGATGAATGAACTTGGAGAACTCAAGCATTTTCTTGGGTTGGAGGTTGATCGTACATAAGAATATTTGTTTGCCAACAGAAATATTCAAGAAATCTATTAAAAAGGTTAGGAATGCTTGGTTGCAAGCCAGTTTAACACTAATGGAACCCAACGAAGGAAAAGACTTAGCATATGCATCAATGTATCAGCAATTGAGAGGTAGTTTGATCTACTTAACCTTGACTAGATTGAATATTTTGTATGAAGGTGGTGTAATGAGTCGTTGCATGCAAAATCAAAAGAAGTCTAATGTGGAAGTAGTTCGAAGAATGTTGAGACATGTGAAGAGTACAATTGGCTATCGCATTTCATACAAGAAAACGTACAAATTGCAACTTGGTTATTGTGATGCTGATTATATAGGAGATCGTGACACTCGACAATCTACAACTGGTTATTTATTTAAGATTGGTGTAGTAAGGGACAACCAATAGTATCCTTATCAATAACAGAAGCACAATATCAAGTAGTACTTATGGCAACTCAATAAAGTACTTGGTTGATACAGTTGATGAATGATTTGCACCAACAAGTAGAGTATTAAGTAATGTTATATTGTGATTATCAATTAGTAGTTCATTTGACAGAAAATCCAGTGATTCATTTAAGGACAAAACATGTGGAAATACATTATCATTTAGTTAGAGAAAAATTATTGCAACAAGAAATTGAGATGAGATTGATCAAGATAGATAAACAAGTTGTAGGCTTATTTATAGAAGGCTTAAGCACTTGTAAATTTGAATCTTTTCAGCATCATCTTAATGTAGTAAAAACAAGGGACATATGATATTGAGAGGGAGTGTTAGAATTCAACATCAACTAGGACTTAGAATTTGAAGTTTGTAAGAATTCTAAGATTGTTAGAATTCTGCAATGCTAGATCATTATCTATTAGAGTTTTATCATTGTTAGGAGTTAGCTAGTTGATTAGTTTTCATCTTAGTTAGTTAAGGATAAAAAATTAAGTCTGAATAGGGACTCGTAATGCTATATATAGTCACCTTAAACATTTAGAAATATTTATAAGAAAGCATAAGAAAATAATAAAAAGAAAGTTTTAGCTGTTTTGTTTTTCTTAGAGCAAGATCAAAAGTGAGTTTTGTTCAACATTCTAATCCACCTCTAACCAAATTCTTCACTCATTGTCTCTTTTCAAAATTTTTGCTCTTTCTCAATGCAGGGAAGATTTGAAATTCTGGCACTTTCTGGTTCATACCTGCCATCAGAAAATGGGGGTCAAAGGAGCAGATTTGGAGGTTTAAGCGTGTGTTTATCTGGCCCAGATGGACGGGTGCTAGGTGGAAGTGTAGCTGGTCTTCTAGTGGCTGCAGCCCCAGTACAGGTCAATTTGCTATTCTCTTATCATTATAGTTTTATAATGGCATTTTTGGAGGAACTAAGGAAATGATGTGCTCGTCGTCCAAGTATGTCTCTACACACTTGCACTTCCTACGAGTTCATTTTATGTGTTACCTTTGGGTTTTCCTTCTAATTCTGCAAAATTTTGTGGGACACCATAATAGTTGAGATCGGATTTACAATGAATCCCTCTGCCCTACGTTCTTCTTTAGATGTTCATTCCAAATGATGGAATGCAATTTCCAATTTGGAAAGCATATTAACCATGGAACCATTCCAAATTAAAGCAAATTAATATCATTTGTTAACTATAAGTGGAATATTTTATCAATTATTTATGCAAGGCTGAAAATTGTGAAGACAATTTCACTGTAGTTTTAAGCAGTTTATCTTTACCTCCTAGAATATCTGATCTTGTAAAAGTTACATTCGATTGCAGCGTATTCCTTGATATTTTCATCAGAATTTCCCATGTAGTCATATCTTTGTATCTTGTTACATGTTAGCGTTCACTAGCAGTCATTTTGTGATAGTTTTATCAGGGATGCTTGTGAGGCACTGTCTCTATGTGTTTGCACACACTCGCCGTGTCAAAAAATAATTTTAATCCAAAAACTTAAGCTAACTTTTACATACCCACCATTACTTTACATGTTTTTGATACCATGTCAAATAATCTTTTCAACCAATTTTCAACTAATTTTAAGTTGTTAGGTGAAGCTTGGAGAGTAATTTTTATTACTCTTTAACAATGAGCACTTGAGCTTGTTGATACTTGAATACTGCTTTTCTGACAATTTTTACCCAGCATCAGTGTGTCTAACAGCAAATGATACTGAGCCATCATTTTCATTGCAGGTAGTTGTGGGTAGTTTCGTTGCTGATGGTCGCAAGGAATCAAGGACAGCAATCCACACTGAACCATCATCTGCAACATCAAGGCTTCCTCCAAAAGGTGGATCGACTGGGGTGAGCAGCCCACCATCACGTGGGACTCTCAGTGAATCATCGGGTGGTCCTGGGAGTCCACTGAACCAGAGTACTGGAGCCTGCAATAACAGTAACCCACAAGGCATGTCAAACATGCCATGGGAATAAATCCTTTCAGCTTCAGGTTTCTAATTTGTGTAGAAGGCGTGGACTCTAATGAGGTCTGGAGTCTCGTTTGTAATTTAAGTCATGTGTTAGTCAAAATAAGACTACAGAATGTAACTTGGTTTTGCTTGGTGGATAGGGTCAATTAGGTTGTGAGATGTTGTGAGGTTGTGAAGTCGTTTAGAAGGCGTTAGATTGAGATGATTAGCTTGACTTGTGTTGACTTATGGTGGTAGTAGTAGGCTTCTTCTTGCTGCAGTTATCGTTGCCCATATTGAATGGATATCAATCCTTGTTTACCTGACGAACAAGACCTTGCAGTTGCTAGTTTTAATTTAAGATGGTGTCGACATATGTTCTTCATTCTTCATGTCCATGAATTTTCTCCCTATAATTTTTTTCTCTTGGGATTGCTGTAACATTTTACATTGAAAGAAGAATGTTCAGATTTGGTAGATTCGGTATATTAAGGCAGTTGGTATTTAACTTTGTAAGATATGTTTTGAGGCTTGCTGGTTATTAGAAACAAAATTGTAAAGTATGAAAGTTAGGTTGTTGCAAAGTGGAAGTGGGTTAGATATTTTGCAAAGTGGAAGTGGGTTAGATTTTACGTATGATATTAAAGTCAAGGATAGTTTATTTTTAAGGTAAAGAAATTGTAACATTTTACATTGAAAAAAAATTGCAAAAAAAGTGTTCAGAGTTAAGGTATATATTTAATCGTATTTAATATATATTTAATCATATTTAATTTTATAAGATGCATTTTGGGTTTGTGGGTTGCTAAAATTAAAATCATGAGACATGAAATCTAGATTAAGTTCAATCATAATAAATAATATTCTATAAAAAAAAAAAAATGTAGGTTGAGCCTTATAACTGCGAAGTTCAATCATAATAATTAATATTCTATAAAAAAATGTAGGTTGAGCCTTATAACTGCATATACTCAAATATCAAATAACTGTATATCCTCAAATATCAAATAGAAATATCAAATAGCTCAACAAGCTTACTGAATAAATAAATAAAAAGAGTATAAAGGAGGTTCATTAGTGGGAATTTTAATTCCTACTTCCCAGGCATTGTTGGAGAAGTTCAAGCTTACCCAACAATGAAAGTGGAATCAGTTTAATTTGGCCTGCACATGAGCTTATTTGTGGAGTTAGTCGAGTTTTATCTGATCGATTGAAGCACCAAATCGAACTAATAGGCCTAGGCCTCACATCTTAGAGCTTGCCTCTACATTTTCCCACAAAAGGGAAAACAAGGTCGTTTTAAAATGAAACAAACTTCAACAGAAAAGGCAATGAAAAGAACCCGATGGCAAATGTTTGCCAAAACCATGCTCTTGCGTTTGCAGGATGCAGCCTTCTTGTCATTTACCATGCATATAAAGCCTCACCCATATGGGCTGCCATAGAAAAAACGAACACTGCCCTGTGTCTCCTAAAAGTGGCACCGGTCCTATCTCTGGCAAGTAGCAGTACCGAAAAATGGAATCATTCCAATCACAACATAGAGCCATGCATATATGGTATGTCGATACAATGTCTTCCTTTTCCTCTCCTGCCAGTATGAGATAGTGGCAGCCATGGCTTTCAGGAACGAGTAGTGGGTCACTCCAACCTGCTTGAAGTACACTCAGCAATACAGTGATTACAATATCAGAAACAGGCATATCAATCAAATCCATCATTTTCATAGAACAGCAAAGAAAGAAAAGAAACCTTTTTTTCTGTAGTATAATTGTGCATAACTTGCAGCCTCTTTGACTTGATTTCCAGGCATGCAACCAGCAAGAATGTTGAGCAGAAAATACGATATTTTGAAACTACCTTGTACACTTCAGCAGGAAGTATCAATGGCAGAGGAAGCCACCGTTGGTTCAACCACAGGTATAAGACTATATAGATAGCCCAGAAAATCATTCCAGCGTAAGAGCATGAGGAACAGAAAAACTATCCTTCGGTACATCATAACCCAGCCTTCTAAGCAGTACTGAAGGAATTCAAAACTGTTGATCGGAGGCCCTGAAAAGGTAGCAGGTTAGTTCCTTAATCCATTTCCACCGAAAACATCATTCTATCTATTGAAGCCAATTCATCTCATGTTGTCAGCTTTTCATTCAGGATTAAAATATGGCTGGCCAGCGGCTACTGGATGCCCTCCATTATTAGGAACGTCATCCAAAAGTCCCATGCCTGCCAATATCAGTACAAGCAAGGTTATCCACATAAAACCAGTCTGTTTTCACATTTACATTACCAACTTTGGAAGGCAGAAGACCTAACTTGGCAAAGGATATGATCCTTGGAAAGCGCCTTTCTTCGCCCAGTCCATAGATAGCAGCAGGGCGAATCACATATGTACAGGGATGTTTTCCATTGTTCTTCCTGTACAGCCCATAAAACTATTTTCCTATTATGAAAACTAGATAGTTACGGCTGAATGCCTTTCAAGTTCTAAATCATCCCCCTTTTCTAGCTCAACATTGTCAGATGCTACCAACGAAGAAAGACTAATCAGCTTTACTCCACTTTTCCGAGCAGTTCTCTTCATCCCAGAAAAATAGAGATATGCATAACAATAGAATCACAGGGACTATGGGACATGAGGAATCTTGAGAAACATTTACTCACTTGAAGGACGAGCGTTCTGCTTCAGAAGCAATTGTTTTATGCGATTGATTTGCTATGCCGGTATGGATCAACATGGTCATCAATAGGCAAGTACGGTAAGCTCTCGTTGCCATTCACAATCTCCTTTCCACCAAATACAACATTATTTGTGCCCACATAAACCGGAGCAGTTCTTTCCCCAACATGCCATAAGAAGCAAGGTGGAAAACACAATCGGCCCCACGTAAGGCTTTATCAACATCTTGTTTTCGATTAAGATCCCGTATATCATCACAATCTTGGTAGCTTAGCAGGTTGCAAGACATACAAAAATCCAAGCGACTTGTCCTAGCAGTTAAGAATGAATTCAGTGAATGCTTGGTTTAAAGTCTAGATCAAATAATTATTGATAGAAATCCATAAAAAAAGAATGTATTGATGGAAATGCTCTTAAAATTCTTGCTAAGTGACTGAATTCACTACTTGGGACCTTAAAATTGAATCGTTTACTATTATTCACTAAATTGATTAATGTTTACTAGATCTTTTCAATTTAATTCTGATTTGCTCATAATCAAAAGCAGGGGGGTTGCCAAAATACTAAAAAAGGCAGGAATTCATGAATGATTGGCTGGAATAAATAAAGGGTGATGGAACGCTGAATGGAGTGAACTCCATGGCAATTGAGGTCATCAGACCATGGAGAAGTAGGCCCCAAATCAAAGGCTCGCTCCTCGACGGACCAGCTTCAGACACAAGGCGGATCCCACGAAGCTCAATCCACCAGTGACCACGAACGTGCTGTCTACTTCTTACACAGGGACACAACGGTGCATCAACTGCTAAGGGTCAACTGTGGACTCAATCAGTTTAGGAAAAACTACATATCAACTTTAAATGGTCATCCTAGTAATTAAGGAAGTATACTCATTTCTTTAGTTTTTTTAATTCAAATTTTAGGGTTAACATCCGACAATATTTATTAAATTATCTAAATGCACGACTTCTGTCGAGGTACGCCTATGAGATTATCTGAAAAGGGACATAGTATTAGGTGACGCGTAAACTAGTCTCAAAATATCCTTATTCTTAATCCAAAAGAAATTGTGAGAATATTTCTTTGTCTAATTCTCAATTGGACATCATGCGGCTGAGTTTCTATACAGAATTTGAATGGGACAGAGACAAGGGGGTTGCAAAAAAAGATTCATTTTCACACTTAATCCCAACTGGACATCACGAAATCGACACTTTCTTTTCTTCTCCTGGGCACCAAATTTTCATTTCCATTGCATTGAGTTAACATTAACAAAGAAGACACTTGGACAATAAAAAGAAGAAAAGATAAAGGAAAAGAAAGAGTATGGCTCTGCAAAATTCAGGACTCTTCTATTTCACTCTATGTATCATCATTCAACATGTAACAGTTCCTTTCAAAAAGAAAAGGGGAAGGGGAAGGGGAAAGGGAGAGGAACAATAAAATATGAAGGCACAAGTCACAATCTTGGTATATGTTAAAAAAAAAGAAGAAGAAGGAAAAGAAGTAAAATAGTCTTAGAAGAAGTTGAAGTTGAAGTTGTTGAATCTCAAGCTTCCATAACTCGCACTTGCATAAACACTGAGAAGCTCATCTTGGGTAG
Source organism: Populus euphratica (assembly GCF_000495115.2). NCBI lineage: Eukaryota > Viridiplantae > Streptophyta > Magnoliopsida > Malpighiales > Salicaceae > Populus > Populus euphratica. The sequence continues at coordinate 281,117 of NW_011499943.1, forward strand.
ACCAGAAATCCGCTTTAAGACCACCTCTTCTTATGGCTTTAAGTATTTTGTTCCTGTGTACATATCCAGTGACCATCACTTTCTGACTACTAACATCCACCTCCACTTTCTCTATTCCTGAAGGTAAAATGAATAACTTAAGCAAGGTAGTATCGAAACTGTATACAATTAATCACATAAAAATATTAGATCAAAGAGAGATCTAGAACAAACTCAGTACCTTTCAATTTTGACAGGCATTTCCTCAGTCTTTTCTCATGCATGCCAACCATCTCCACCTTCAATTCGACAGTCTGCAAAATGACATTACATGCCTCAATTAATATAAAATGATAAGGTAAAGGAACATACATGAAAACGACAGCTGGCATTGTTCCTTGAAATTTTTCTGGGAGAGTGATGGTGTATCAAGGACACTTAATGTACACTACTTTTCCTTTAATAAAGGGCACTTCCCCCAATGGTAGCTAAGAATTTCTCTTTTCCCGTATGTATCTTAGAGGTTTCTCCAAACTAGGATAAAGCACTCCCTTCAAGATTAAAATGGTTATCGAGAATTTAGTAGATGTTCTTGTTTAAAGGTCGTTTATTGAAAATATTAAAATAATATATTTTTTATTTTTTATAATAATATATTAAAAAAATATAAAAAAATTTAAAAAATTATTTATTTAATAAAAAAACAGATTGAAAATACTCTCAGACACTTTCACAACACTGTATACCAGCAGTCTATGTTTTGCCAGCAAAAATAAAATAAAAAAGTCGATGTTTTTAGCTAACGTTGTCGACTAAGTAAAAGATTGTGGTCGAAAGACAAAATCTTAATTTAGTGGGATTTGCCTTGGTTGATGAAAAATTGAACCAGTTTTAGTTGGCCTTCGAACCATTTCTAGGACATGGATCTTCATTGGCATGAGAGAACTTATTTCGGGTGACTAGTGAGCATGAAAGGACCAAGATTTTGGTGGCATTTGAGAAAAGGAACTGTCTTAATTCTAAATTTCTAAGATATAAAGAAACGTTCATAATAAAAAACTGCATGAAGCAAATCAAGAAAGGGAAAAGAAATGGTACCTCCATGAAGAATTCTGATTGGAAATGATGATAGGATAATGATCTAGAGACGATGAGATAAAAAGGGAAAGAAACAAACAAGGACAGGATATAAATGGAACGATGAGCTGGCGAATGAATGCAACAGAAGAGGAATGCCAGGCTCTTATATAGCAGGGGGAGAGTTGGGGTGGGGGACATGAAAAAAGATGGAATAAACAATAAAGTATGTTTCTAGTCTTCTGCTTCCAAGGACCCGATGAAATCATCTGCTTTACTTTTTCAAAGAGAGACAGCCACATAGACATGGCATGTAAGCCAGACAATTTGAACACCGTCAGGTACTGAGAAGTGGGCTCAAAGATCCAAGACTCAGAAAAAGAGAGTAGTTCCCTCTGCCCAAAGCAATGTGAGTTTCAAGCATTTTAAATGATTGGGTTTGACGAGTCCAACCAAGTTGCCTTTATGTTCATGTGGGGATGGCAATTGGCAATGAGGCAAATTAGGATTAGGAAACCTGAAAAGATTCACAAGCAGATCTTGACCATCCATGTAATCGAACAATTTGGTAAACTCATGATCGATTCCTGGTGGGTCCAAGCTCTGGTGTTACCATGTTCTTTTCTTGACGGAGCACACTTGTTCCTCATCAATGGCATGGGTTCCTAAGATACCCATTTTTATAAGAGAGTTATGGTAGTTTCCCATTTATACAGGCTTCATACTTGTCTATAACGAGGGCTCGAACATAAGGTTCCGAAAACGAAAAGGAGAGTGGCAAACCACACAGCAAGTTTGGTATTTTTTAGCTTTGCCCTTGATAGATCGTTTTCTTTCTCTTTTCTTCAAGATGAGGCAATCATTTTTTTTTTTAATGTAAACATATTCAAATCATAAAAAAAAATACTGAAAAGATACTGATTTAATGTTTTTTCAAATTTAAAATATTTTTAAAAAAATAAAAATAAAAACAAAAACTATATTAAACAATCATGCAACTCGGTGCATCACAGACTACACAGAAATAAAAAAATTAAATCATGTTTGATGTTTTTACTAATTAAACTTAAATGCAACCGCAGTACGTACACTGTGTTGACAAGAAGCAGCCATCTGTTTGTTTTTAAACGTAGATGCAGCCCCAAAATACATCACGTTTGCAAACGAGCACTAAAGAAATACAGGAAGCAGCCGGCAGTTGTTTGTGCTTTTAGAAGGACGGATGCGGGGAGCCCGGGAAGATTCTCAATCTGGGATGCTCGGAATCGGGGTGAAGAACATGCATTGGAATCAGGGTTAAGAACATGCATTGGAATCTGGGATCTCTCGAATTTTAATTGCAAGTACATTTCTCGAGAAACTCTACACATCTTTCGATCCTGGTCATACTTATCTTGCACCTTTTTTCAGAATTGTTATAGCAGTGTAGTGCTTTGGGATCCCGAGTATCAGTGTCCCAAATGACAAGCCACATTCTCAGCTCCGCAGACAAAAATTCTGCTAAAGCACATGATGTCTATAAAAAAAAAACAAAGCCACTTCTTAGATGTTCGAAGATTTAGGGTTGACTAATAGTATATTGAAATGTGGTTAAAAATGTATTTTCTCTTAATTATAAGAAATTTTACATGGTTTTAGCTGAAATATTTTTTTAAAAATTATAATTTATAGTTTTTTTTTAAAAATAAATTTAAAAGCCACTATAATTTCAAATACATAATTACTAGAAAAATTAGGTCCAATGAGAAAATTTCAATCCAACAACTTTTTTTTTTTTGAAATAGTCTATCGGAACCAAACCAGTACTAACTAATCATATAGTTTTGAATCACACAAACCCAATTTGTGTAATATTTTTTGAAAAATTAAAAAGTAGGTTTATTCCAATTAATTGATTAACCCAATTTGAAAAAAAAATATTAGAGAAAGTATTTAGATAACTATTAAGTTTTAGGGTAATACGAGAAATTTTAGATTATCCTAGCGAAACTATAAGAAAAAAACACGTTGTCAACATGCTAAAAGATGCTTATTTTACACTAGTATTATTAAACTCACTAGTATTATTAAACTCAACTTATTTTAATAGGTTAATTGAATGATTTATTGATTTAACTTTTAATTCAATAAAATTTTAATTTTAATTAAATGAGAATTAACTCAATAGATTATATTAAAATTAAAAAGTACATTATTTTAATTTTTTTAAGAAACAATTATGAAACAATATTATTTTAAATTTATTTAAACTGATCTTTGCAACTCATAACCTAAATATTATACCGAATCATGAAATGGTCTAGGTTTAGTAACTATATCGTTTGCTAGCAGCCTAGAACATGATGACAGGTCATCTGTGCCCTTGTCCAGGAATGACAAGTCAGAGTAAGCTTGACAGACAGCCAGTCACCTAAAAAAGGAAAAAAACTACACGTCGTCTAATCATGAAAGTGCAGCAGCACCGAGTTATAGATAGCAGCTTCTTGAGTGGGTTCTTTCGAAGGAACTGTTTTTGATGCTAGTGGAAACTGAAAATTCACCAAGCAAATGATTTGCTTGCTTTCAGCTGATTCAAACCCTAAATCCATGTTCATGCAGCATCCATAATGGTGGAGCTGTATCCATGAACATTCATCTCTGCAAACCAACATTTCTTGAACTGTGGTGTTGAAAAGGTAACACTATGCTCAAACTTGTTACTCTCTTACTTGTCCTTGTTTTTCATTTTTGAGGTTTAAAATGGAATATTTATGATTATAGTAGAATAACGGAGCTTCCCTTTCCTAAACGTTCTTTGAATTTTCATCTCTGCTTATTGCTAGAGAGGAAGCCGTTTGCCCCATTGAGAAAGAAGTCAGTTTGAGTTTAAAGTTTTGATTAAGGATCAATGTAAGGTATCATACATGAAGAGTTGATTAAATTCATGCAAAGAAGGGCAATCATTTTGGATTTTTGTTCTTACGTAGCTCACAAATTGCTCAACCTAGACCTTCACTTCAATTGATTTCTTCAACAAACACGAAACATTTGTTGATGTCAAAGACAGGGAAAAAGATCATGTTTTATGACAGTAGATATATGCTAATTGAAAAATTTTCTCTGACTTTTCTGTAAATTAATAAGAAATGAAAGCATACATATCATATCTATTACTGTATTGCTACTATCTCACATTAATTAACCTCTCATTCCTGTGTTGATAAGTGCACAGAGTCTAGATGTAAAAGAACCTTAGCTTGAAACATGGATGTCGAAGAGAAGAATGCTCCTTTTAGACGATTTGTTAACCCACCATCTGGTGACCAGCATCTCTTGCTTAACTTCATCATGAGCATTCTTGGGTCCTGATGTGTACTCTGATAACCCAAGATGTTCAGCTGCTCATGGAATAGCTAAAGGGTTACCACCATATACTTCAAACAAGCTGGGTGACTTATTTCTCCGTGTTTCTGAATTGGAGAGCTCGTGTTACTGTCCTCAGAAATGCTCATCCTAGCCTGGTTTTGAATCCAAATAGGTTGTGCTTTTTATCTTAAAGGCAAGTTGCATTTTTTGTCAGGCTCAGGGGCACTACAGGACTGTAAAGTTTTTCTTACTTAAGAGTACTTGTGGTCATAGGAGGTACTCAGCAATCCATGAAATTTTGATGGGGATTGTTCTTATTGAGAATCCAAATACATCTTACATGAGAAAAGAGGACCTGGAAAGGTTCAAATACTTGTCTGGCATGGATAGTTTGAAGATTGATAATAAAGAAATGCCTATGCTATGAGCATGGATCCCAGAAAGGTGGAGAAGAAACTGAGCAAACATTCATGCCAATCGTGAGAAAATTGCGGGCACTATTTCTTCTAGACATGAGAAACCACCAGCAATGTTAAGGGGTCCCCTTTGCAACCTTCCAGTGCCAGCACTGAAGAAAGCACTCTTGGGAGGAGCTGCAAATTGGATGAGTCCACCTTCTGTTGCTTTTCCTGAATTCGAAGATTATATCAGAGATGAATCTGTCATTTTGACTGGCCGGGCAAGAAGGGGGTACCTGGACCACCAATCAGAATTGTTGATGTAGGCATTAGCAAAGCTGCATAGTTTAAAGAAATGCCTATGCTATGAGCATGGATCCCAGAAAGGTGGAGAAGAAACTGAGCAAACATTCATGCCAATCGTGAGAAAATTGCGGGCACTATTTCTTCTAGACATGAGAAACCACCAGCAATGTTAAGGGGTCCCCTTTGCAACCTTCCAGTGCCAGCACTGAAGAAAGCACTCTTGGGAGGAGCTGCAAATTGGATGAGTCCACCTTCTGTTGCTTTTCCTGAATTCGAAGATTATATCAGAGATGAATCTGTCATTTTGACTGGCCGGGCAAGAAGGGGGTACCTGGACCACCAATCAGAATTGTTGATGTAGGCATTAGCAAAGCTGCATAGTTTTTTTCAAGTTGCTCTTCCTGGTGTGCGGATTGATTCTTGTATGTCTTTCTGCTGCCCATCAATTTTCTTTGATGTATTCATGCTCTTGTACAATCAGTGCTGTGCTAATTGTTTCGCCCTATGTTGTCGAGCATGCAACAAAGAAACTCTAATGTTCTTCGGAGTTGGCACATACTGCATGCAAAAATTAGCATATTAAGCAAAAAGCAGATCATGTCCCCATCTCTTTGTTGTTCTCATTTTCTCAAAAACTGCAGCCATTTTGCTTGAGTTGTTGCTTTCCTAGCAATATTTTTCAGAACATAATGTGTCTTTCCTTTAACAGATTGGTTTTTTATTATTATTTATAAATCACACTATTTTTTAGTACCAAATCAGAGCCGAAACTCAGTTAACAATGCTCAAATCTATTATGGTAGATGAGATTCAAGCTCTTAACTCGATTAGGGAATGTTCTATAAAGAGTTTAACAATGCTCTAGTTTTGTTTTTAGTACCAAATTACCGACAATTAATTATTCATTTTGGTAGCTAAAAATAGCAAATTAAGTCGGATTGTGCATGTCTTCCCGAAAAAAGAAAACAAATTGAATTATCTCTTGCTCGAGTGTTTTTTTGGTAAGGAAAATTCTCCTTGCTAGCAAAACATGGCATCATTCAAGAACTTCACAATTAAATGAAATCTAAGAAATTTTATTGTTACTAAAAAACTTATTAGAAATTCTGCTAATTACATTGAATGAATTCATCTTGTGATGTGTCCATTTATATTAGCCAACCTTATTTATTTATTTTTATCAACATTTTAGGCAATTCCAGCACGACAACCTTTCATCGTGAAACTCGAAGACAGCGGGGCCACAATTTGACGTGGCATCCTTCTAACTGGTTCACGGCCACATATAATAACCATGTTGGAAGTGAAGAGGACCGACCAAAGTACTCCCACCAAACTGCACAGTGACAACACCAACTCAACAGTCACAGACGTCTGCTGTCCACCGCCGTCGACTATCTTAAAGGTAAAGTTTCCGGCTACAGCAAGGAATAAATATTAATTTTTCAATTCCATTGTTTTGTTTGGAATGATAAATTGATGTTCATGGACTGATTTATTGTAAAAATGGCGTCCATTTTCTCGTTTTCTGTTGGTTAATGCGACAGGAAGGAACAGACACTAGACTTGGCCTTAGCTAAAAGGCCTAGAAAAGCATCTTGCCCATAGATTTTCTGTTATTTTCTTTTTCTGAGTGAAAAGCCATCGTTTTTTATATATATATATGAGTTTGCCTCTGGTTGCTCAATTAACAATATGTGTCATGCATCATAAGTGCATTGGAGCTTTTTATTTATATAAGCTGAATTAGGTTATGTTTATTTTTTTCATGGCTCAATTGATGTAGACAGAGATTATGATAGGTGTTGAAACACTATAATCTTATTGGTATTAGGGTTCTTTAATTAATGGATAAATTAGAACATGGAAGGAAGATTTAGAGAAAGAGGGAAATAGTGATTATGAATGCAGTTTGCTTAGAAGTGGAATCGTTGCTTAGTTAATTCCATGAAATTTTATGCAAGGTTTTCTATAATTTGATTAATGGAAGTCATTTGGTTATCCATTCTTTAATTATGCCTCTTCGGATGTAAATTAGGGTTTCTTTCACAATTGTTTGGTTTTTCAGTTTTGTTCTTATGTCTAGCTATGCAAAAAGAACTCCTATTTTTGCCTTTCGTCTATTATCTGCGTTGTTTTCTAAATAACTGACACTTCTAAATTAAGATGTACTTATTCAGCTACCATCTAAAATAAGATTCTTGGATGAGTTCATAACTGAACATGCTATTTTGCTGTCTCTATTTATTCTGTGTTTATTAGATGCTCTGACATTTTGCGATTTCCAAATAATGACATGAATCTCATCGCTGTAGTTTCTTCCTTGTCTTATCGATTCCTATTTCAACTAGTTTACATTTGTTTTATCGTGGCAGCATTAGCATTCTTTTTGTGATAATTGTGTTGTTTGACTTAATGCTTTGGCAAACTTTTTGAAACATATCTTCTGCTGTTTCATTCAATGCCTGACAGAGAAAAAACGGCGAATGTTTTATTGAAACGACCCATCAGTTGAATTTAGTACCGAGGTGTCATTTTCATGGGCAAGGTATTTCAGCTATGTATATGTGATTGGGTTGGTTCTAGTGAAAGTGTCTTTGATCTTCTCTTCCGTTCTTCCTCAGTAATCTATATCTTTTAGCATGGCTTATAGGAAACATAAGAAACCTGCGTCACTTGCAATTTTTGCAATATTCACTGTAATCTTCAGGCCTCAAGTTCTGATTATCTGATGATTGTCTTTGAGTGCCTATGTTAGTCATCTTCTGCAATATTGTCATCTGAATACCATGCTCTCAAATAACAAATAGATTTGAAAATCTTATTGCTTGGGCTTCGTCCCCATCAGTGGAGCTATGGCTTTCATTTCGTGTTTGTTCGAAATTGCATCGTGAGCCAGCACTAGCTGAACCACACAGTGCAAAGTTTGGACCTTCACCATTCTTCTTTTATCATGGCTCTTACTCCAAGGTTTTGCTTGGGAATTGGCTGTCTGTTAAAACTGGAAATACTTGGGAATTGGCTGTCTGTTAGAACTGGAAATACTTGTGGCTCTATATTGTTCCTTTGTATAGGGAAAAATATTCCGAGGGCTAGATGTTTAAATATGGGACAGCCACTCTGGAGCTCGATTTTTCTTATGGATTCAAGATTTCCTTTAGAGACTGAATTATAAAATGGTTGACCTATTTGTTGTTTATCTTTCACTTGTTATCTACGCTCAGAAATTTCAGATATTAATATCCTCGTGCATGTCTGTGTTTCTTTTTGGTTCCCTATTCTCTTTTCCTGGGTCTTGGCAACACTTTAGGAAGTAAATCATTTTCCTGAACCTTTGCCTTTATAACCCCCCCTTTAAGCTAAAATTACTTATTCGATCCAAGAAAATTATTTTGTTGAATGCTTCTGGTTCTGCTAACCAACAAAAAATGATGCCATTGGTGACTGTAGATGGAACTGTGAATCGAAGTGGTGCTGGACCATCCAATTGTCTTGTTGACTTTGGCATCAATGAAAATGCTTATTTTTTCCGTGTTGTATTGCGCGGGATGCGGAGAAATGAAAGGAAGTTTCTAACCTCGGAGGTTGAGTAGCACTGGCTTATGCTGAGGCTTAAAGCGTTGAAGAATGGCTGCTCTTGTGATATAGCAGTTTACCCAGTCCATTATACTCGTCTTTGCTGGTAATTTATCATGTGAAATTGAACGTGATGGGACTGTTCACATAAAAGGTGTGGCAACCATTGATGCTGGAATTCTGAAAGATTCACCTGAGTCTTCCATATGAGTGTCTTGCAACTCTGCCCTCCAGGGCCCTTCACCATTTCTTTTAAACTGCCCGGGCCTGTTGACCCTCGACTCTTCTCCGCCCATTTCCGGAAAGATCAACGGTGATGAAATACAGAGTACCAAATCTTCCATCAGACTAGGCTCTACCTCTGTGAACTTTTTATCTGGAGCTTAATTGCACTATCCATGAACCGATGTAAACATAAACCAGCATGCTGTAAATCAGTAGGCTAGCCGAAAAAACTAAAAAAGAAAATGAGAAACATCTGAAGCAGGGCCATCTCTCACAATTAGCTGCAGAATGCACGACTAATCTAGCAAAAAATTGTCGTGTAGAATGCGACTAATCCCACGGTTTGCTTTCTTTGTGGTCTCAGGTTCGAGTCCTTGGTTGCTCATATGATAGCCATTGGAGGCTTACATGGTCGTTAATTTCAGGGCCCGTGAGATTAGTCGTGGTACGCGCAAGCTGGTCTGGATACCCACGTTAATCTAAAAAAAAAAAATTTGTCTTGTGCATGTAAATCAAACGGATCATTACATCATCAAGGATTACCAAACTTGGTTCTTTCTCTTTCCTTCAACATCTCTTACCTTTGGCTCTACCATAAATCCACTGGTTTTGAATCTGTCTTTCAATGTTGAGATTAATCGACCTCAACAAAAATATATTTTTTTAAGTTGGTCCAGGTATTTGAAATGAATTTGCCTTGTTGGTCAGCTTCAAAATTGAAAACGTGAACACACAACAATCAAATTTCTAATTCCTTATGTGCAGTGTGCTGACTCGCCAGAAGATGGAACCTCCCCCTCGAGTCCAGGATGGAATTTCCTTGAAGATTCGTATCCCACCAGTTTTTTAATAAATAAAAGACGAGAAGAAACTAATGAATAAATTGTAAATCAATCGAAGACAAGAAGTCAATGATGTTCGTCAGCGTAGGCTGAGTACAAAAAAGGGCCACCATCTGAGGCCCACGAACCACTCAAGTTGCACGCGGAGTTCTTCGGACATCATTCACTTGTCCCTCATGATTATTGGGATGATATCTAATTTTCTCAAATAAAAAATATTTAAAAAAAACCGTATAGAATCAGTAAAGGGAACCAGACAAAAAAAACCCATCAACAACGTAAATTAAAAACACATCCCTAGCGTGCACGCCTAGCGGTGGAAGGGGCTTGTCTCCTTCCACTGCACCTGGGTTCAAGCCCTAGCGTGCAAGGCCCACGAACCACTCAAGTTGCACGCGGAGTTCTTCGGACATCATTCACTTGTCCCTCATGATTATTGGGATGATATCTAATTTTCTCAAATAAAAAATATTTAAAAAAAACCGTATAGAATCAGTAAAGGGAACCAGACAAAAAAAACCCATCAACAACGTAAATTAAAAACACATCCCATGTCCAATAATCCCTTGATCCCTCACCACCCAATGGCTCGTGTAACTCCTCTCATATAGAAACATTAGCGAAAGTTAACAGGAAGTCATCTTATTCGCATCTTCATGGAATCATAGACTGACTCTCCCTCCAGATTATACAACTAATTCAGTCAAAAGTCTACTCTTTGATGTGATCCCGCCATCTCTGTCCCCCGGGAAATTGCATGACATGGTTCCTCAGATTTATTAGCTACTCCCCTCGAAAAATGCTGTGTTATTAGCATACCTATATTCTGGGTTAATTGTGTATTTGGTCCCCTTACTCTTACTTTTGTGTTATTTTGGTCATTCTATTATACTTTCTTCTGATATCATTCCCCAACTAGCCGCCTCCTCATTTGTATAATCATTTGATCATTCCCTAAATCTCCGTAAGGGCAGAGGACGATGGCATTAAGATTTGAACCAAATAATGGTATGATGATTTAACGCTGTCATTAGAAGCTTTGATGATTGTTACTGCAGGACTGTGTCAGTACTTAAAGACAAAGATAAGAGGGATGGATTAAAGAGAGAAAATTTAAGCTTTGCGGGACCAAAGTAAAATTTAATCCAGAAGATTTTTATATATAAATCCTATTCTTTACAGTTAAGTACTCCAACCCTAACTCACTCTAACAACCGAGACTACACTAGAGAGTCTCTTTCTATTTCCTTTGTTCCTCATTCTTTCCTGCTCCCCCCTTGGTTTGAAGCTCTTTAACAATGGGGTTAAGAGTACTTTCTGCCCTTGATGCAGCAAAAATACAGTATTATCACTTCAAAGCCATAATAATAGCAGGCATGGGCCTTTTCACTGATGCCTACGATCTCTTTTGCATCCCTCCAATCATGAAACTTCTTGGCCGTGTATACTACGAGGACAATCCTCATGACAAATACCAAATCCCACAAGTTGTGCTTGCTACCATGTTAGGCACAGTCCTGCTTGGTACAGTGATTGGTCAACTGGTATTTGGTATACTTGGTGACCGAATGGGAAGGCGCCGCGTATACGGTATCTCACTGATGCTCATGGTCCTCAGCTCGGTTGGGTGTGGTTTCTCCATTTGCAGGACCAAAACCTGCGTTCTTGTCAGTTTGGGGTTTTTCAGGTTTTTTCTGGGACTTGGGATTGGTGGAGACTACCCTTTGTCAGCTACAATCATGTCTGAATTTGCTAATAAGAATACACGAGGCGCTTTCATAGCGGCTGTGTTTTCTATGCAAGGGCTTGGAATTTTGGCTAGTTCCATGGTGACTATGGTGGTGTCTAAGATTTTTGAGGCTGCTGCTTCCAAGAAATTGTCAAAGGATCATACACCAGAAGATGCTGACTTGGCTTGGAGGTTGATTCTGATGCTTGGTGCTGTTCCTGCTGGACTCACTTATTATTGGCGCATGATGATGCCTGAAACAGCCAGGTACACTATATATATATATTAAAAAGAACTTCCTTGTTTTTACCTAAATTGTCTGATATTTTAAAATTTTCCTTGTCATTAAGGGAATGATTTTGAGCATTTTGGTATAAAAAAATAATTTTGTAATATTTTCTAAAATATAAAGATCATTCACAGTATTTGAGGGAGGAATATTGAAATTTATCTATATTTTTCCTCATTGGTATTATTATAGTTTAGATCACTGGATTATACCTTGTCAATCGTTTTTGCTGATTTCAATCCGTCGTTGGTTGCAATAAGTTCGGTTTTGTTGACTTCTATATGTAGCTAGGATTGGTTAAGGAGACTACAGATTGTATGCGGAGCCCCCTCAAGTTGACCAAATGGAAAATTTATTTTTGATTTTCTTTATCCATGGTAAATTATATATGATCTCTGCATGCACCACCAACGATTAGGAAATACATTTGGCACTGATACTGGATCATCATTTTGCTAAACAACGATTAAAGATCAATTAGCTAGCGTTGATTCTTTCCCGGTTGACTGAGAAAAATGGAGTCAAGCTAGTAAGCAAGTTAATTTAATCTGCGCACAATTAATTTATTGTCTCGCGATTTGGACTACTTGGTTTTCTGAAGATGACAACGGCTATATTTTTCATACCATGGTGCAGGTACACAGCTTTGGTAGAGAATAATGCCCTGCAAGCAGCCAAGGACATGGAGAAGGTCTTGGATGTTTCAATTTTCCAATTAGCTGAAGATGATCCCATGCAGCAGCCACAAAATCCATCATCTTATCCTCTAATCTCGATGCAGTTCCTCCGTGTCCATGGCATTGATCTCTTCTCCTGTGCCACCACATGGTTACTTCTTGACATTGCTTTTTATAGCAGCAGCCTCTTCCAGTCCCAGATTTACAGGAATAATCTTGACTTGCAAGACACAAATGTTTATAATGAAGCTTTCAAAGTTGCTTTCTTCCAAACCATGGTAGCAATTGCTGCTACAATTCCAGGGTATTGGTTCACAGTCTATTTTATTGATCGCATCGGAAGAAAAAAAATCCAAATGATGGGATTTCTCTGCATGGGTATAGTGTATTTTGCAATAGGGATACCATACCATTACTGGGGTAGAAATGAAAATAAAGGTTTCCTAGTCCTTTATGGTCTTACATTCTTCTTTGCAAATTTTGGACCCAACACTACAACTTTCATCGTGCCAGCAGAACTCTTTCCAGCTAGATTTAGATCAACATGCCATGGAATTTCTGGGGCAATGGGGAAGGTGGGTGCTTTCTTTGGGACATTAGGATTTCTGTGGGCTACAAAAAATAATGATCCAAGAATCAAAGCAATGAGAATTGCTTTAGTGAGTTTGGGTGGGGTTTTGTTAGGATACGGGCATGCAAACCCGACAAGACAAAAGGTAAGGGACAAGATAAAATGAGAAATGACACACAAGAATTTACGTGGTTCACCCAATTTGGCTACGTCCACGGGCAAGTATAGAAGAATTTTACTAAGTAATGTGGGAATACAACTTCTCTCTAATAATAGGAGAACAACAAAAATCTCTCTATTATTAGGAGAAAACACCTCACTTACTATCTCACAAATACCTCACAATTTTGTGGGATTACTCTCTTCTCACCCTCTCTTCTTTCTCTCTTATGGTGTGTCTATAATGCTTGGATGCATTGCCTATTTATAGGCTAGCATCCATGCAAAAGACAAGAGGTTAGGCAAATAGCACCAATTTGGTGCATACAATTTTTGACTAAGATGGCTACACCTTCTCCCACCATTTTTGACTAAGGTGTAAAAGGATGACTACACCTTCTCACACCTTGCTTTAGTGAGTTTGGGTGGGGTTTGTCTCTTGGGAATGGCTTTGACATACTTGTTCACGAGAGAAACTAATGGAAGATCATTAGAGGAGAATGAGAAGGAGAAGAAAAACAGTGAGCTGTGCTTCTTCAGATGTTTGATGGATGCTAATCGCCACCCAAAGACTTCTGTCCCTCATGAAGAAGAGATTGCTTTGTGAAGAACTAAATACACACCATAGTTTTTAGAGTTCAATCGTCTGATAGGACACCAGCTAAAAAGCAGTGTATTGTTTTCTGGACAAGAAAATCTAGATAGATCTGCTACGATTTCTTCTCTTCTCTTCTTTGTTTTTCCACCCTCGAAGCACTAGATTTTAGCTGGTGTCCTATCAGATGATTGAACTCTAAAACTCTCAGAAATATTTATATGTAAATATTTAATGATAAATTTGTACTATTACTTCTCTATCCTTTTAAAATAGTGTTTAATTATTCTAAATTTTCCATTTTTTTTGACCAAATTTTAGCTTAAATCGGGTTTTACTTAAAAAGGATGCCATTTTAGTTAATTTATATATTAAAAATCATAGTTTGAGCTGACTCATAAATCAGTAAATTAATTCACCCAACCCGTGATCCTGAACTCCAGCTAGGTCGGGTCTTGTTACTGTAATTTCTACATATGCAATTGCATTACTTGCTCTTCCAACAGTACACTAAACACTTCATCAAGAACCCAAAACTGTAGTGGTTATCTAGTAATTCATGAACACAAAAGATGCACACACACAAGCTTGACTTGCCATAATACCAAGCATAGTCAAGCTACAAAACAAGGGGCCAAGATAGAGTAGAAAAATTTACATCCAAGCTGAGCCGTCAAGGAATATATGCTAGCCAGTAAGGCAAACCAATATTTAACGTTTCTATGCTGATTCAGTCGTCCCAAATCTGAAGTTACGAGTTGAAGAACAACTAGATATTATCCAAGCATCGCCTCTATGGGCAAAGATGATTTAATAATGCAGCAATGGTCTGCAAATTCATACCTAATTCAGCATGTCTTTTCCTCATCACTTCCCCAACACAACCCTTGACGTCTACAAGGAAAGAGAAGGTTGAGTACACAAGGTCCTTTTTGTTATCGTCACCATGATGTAATTGAAGTGATTAAACTTGGATGACTAATTAAGATAAAAACACTCATGAAGTCTTGGGAAATTCCCAGCGTTGTCTTGACTTTTTGGAGTAGAGATATCTCCCTTGGTTTGGTTCGTAGCTTCTTTCCCAGAAGGGGGGCGTGGTTGGGGGGAGCTTAAACTTTGCACACTTTTCATGAATTGAAACTGGACAGTCAATCACACAACAAACCAACAATTGCCTCCTGTAATTCATTGTCAACTTCTTAACAGTTTTAAGTTAATTAAAACAGAAGGAATTGAAAAAAAATTATTTGAACAGTTGATTTTTGAGACGGTGTGGATAGATTGTGGACAGGACAGACAAATGGGAGTAAGAGAAGAAAAGAACCAGAACAGAACAAAAAGGGTTTTTGATGTAGGTGCGTCTGATGAGTCTCATAGTTCTAAATAGTCTGTTGTGTACAAGTAGATCATGTAGAAAGCTTAACAGACTTTCAGTGGAACAGAGATAAGCTAAATCTTGATAACGATTTCAAATTCAATTATTACAAGATGGGAAGAACCTTAGAAAATCAAGGGGAGAAACTGTTCCTAACCTTACCGGAGGGATTTCGCTACTAATTTGCCAAACTTTGATGACGATTTCAATAATATCAACGATTGTTTTTCGCTAGCGCTGATGGAAGTTGTGGTTGACAAGGGAAAGATGCAGAAAATACTGTAAATCCTGGAGACCAAGATAAAAAAGAAGATGAGAAAGAAAAAGCAAGACGCGATGGTGATCAGGTCACCGTTAGCTTCCGTGGTAGTGGTTGCGGCGATGGAGGTGGCTGTGGTGGTGATGAACTAAGGGAAGTACTGCTAGCTATAGCTGTGCTTATTATCATCATGGGGTTTTCATCCTCATTTCTAAGCCTACGATAATTTGATGAGCGTGATAGATAGCCAGAATGGAGTTAAGGAAGCTGTAACAGAACATGGGGATGCTAATAGTTTTTGTAGGGGCATGCTGGTAGTAGCAGAGAAAACATGAGCTTGAGTGGACATGAATTTAGAAAATCAATTATTACAAGACAGAACAAAAAAGGTTTTTGATGTAGGTGCGTCTGATGAGTCAAAAGGGTTTTTGATGTAGGTGCGTCTGATGAGTCTCATAGTTCTAAATAGTCTGTTGTGTACAAGTAGATCATGTAGAAAGCTTAACAGACTTTCAGTGGAACAGAGCTAAGCTAAATCTTGATAACGATTTCAAATTCAATTATTACAAGATGGGAAGAACCTTAGAAAATCAAGGAGGGAAACTGTTCATAACCTTACCGGAGGGATTTCGCTACTAATTTGCCAAACTTTGATGACGATTTCAATAATATCAACGATTGTTTTTCGCTAGCGCTGATGGAAGTTGTGGTTGACAAGGGAAAGATGCAGAAACTGCTGTAAATCCTAGAGACCAAGATAAAAAAGAAGATGAGAAAGAAAAAGCAAGACGCGATGGTGATCAGGTCACCGTTAGCTTCCGTGGTAGTGGTTGCGGCGATGGAGGTGGCTGTGGTGGTGATGAACTAAGGGAAGTACTGCTAGCTATAGCTGTGCTTATCATCATCATGGGGTTATCCTCATTTTTAAGCCTACAATAATTTGATGAACGTGATAGATAGCCAGAATGGAGTTAAGGAAGCTGTAACAGAACATGGGGATGCTAATAGTTTTTGTAGGGGCATGCTGGTAGTAGCAGAGAAAACATGAGCTTGAGTGGACATGAATTTAGAAAATCAATTATTACAAGACATCATCATCCCCATGACATCCAGATTTCAGAAATAGTAAATAAGAAGGGGAAAAACACAAATTTAGGACATTTAGCATGTCACTTCTTCTTGGTGGGATAAGAAGCCATCTTGTTGATTCCACAAAGTCCTGCGGGCTTGCCAGTGTTTCTCTTCATCCTTATGAAACCCTTTTCTCCCCATTTAGATCCCCAAGAGTTTTTAACTACGATGAAGTCCAAGCCCTTGGTTGATCCATATCCAACGGCTGCCACTCCATGATCTAGCTCGGTTCCACAATGACCATCAAAAACACCCTGCATCAACAAATCAATTTAGCCTACCATTCAAAATGAAAGACATATAGCTAGTCGCGTGTGTGTGTAGTGAATGTTGACCTACCCCGCTGTAAAACTGGAAGTCTCTGCCAGAAGCATCAATGGCCACACTCAGGGGCTGGTTTGCAAGTGCCTTCAATAGGTTTTCTTCACTGTTTTGTGGCACATCATGGTATCCACTAATGGTTACTACCTCTGATTCTGCCTGCGAGAACAATGACAAACTAAAATTAAACCAAAAAGAGAACGAGCATGGCCCGGATCAGTATGATATTGGAGGCCTTTCAGGATATTGTTGGGGTCGATTTTTCGTTTTGTTAATGGGCGGCATCATTGTACCTTTCTCATCTCACAAGTGCCCTCTTCCATGATGTATGGGTAATCTTCCTCCTCGTGGAGGCCACCGTTGGAGATTATGTAAGCAAATGCATAATCCATAAGTCCTCCATTGCATCCATTGTTATATGTAGTATCACAATCGACCAACTCTTGCTCAGAGAGGGATGTCAAATTTCCAGTAACAATCTGATTTATACCTTCTACTGCTGCCACTGTTGAAAAGGCCCAGCAGCTACCTGCATAAATGCAAATACTTTCACCCACCATGACTATTTTTGCGAGTCTACAAGATAGAGATGGAGGAGCATAGGAAACTTACCACATGAACCTTGGTTCTTGACATCAGTAACAGCTCCTTTCTTTCTCCAATCCACAGCCTTTGGGATGCTCGAGACATCCTTGTATGTGAATTCCTCAGAGCATTCTCTTCTGTTAGACAAGTCAACATTCAAGCCAAGATACTTGTTTTTGAACTCTTCATGGCTCAAATCAGCGAACTCATTCAATCCAAGCCAGTAGTTAACAACCTTCTTATTAGTCTCGTCAATGTGGAACAAATTATCTTTGAAAATCTCAAATCTATGCCATTTTTCTTCAATACTCTCATAAATCTTCTGGTGTTTTGATATCCATGATTCAAAGAGATCAATGATCTTATCCCTAGACGTCAAGTCTTCTGGGGCATAGCCTACAATTGAGAAATCACGAGCTAAACCAGAAGATGCAAAGAATGACATGAGAGACAACGCAAGAATCAAAGAAACTGTGGGGAGAGCCATTTGAGCTGTTTGAATTTGAGAATGGGAAAAATTGTTGAGTGGAAGGATGGACATGAAGGAAGGGGAGGGGTGGTATATATAGGTTATGCCCTTTGGTGTGTACGGCATGTGTTGCTTCAAGTAAAGTGTTGGATTGTTTACTTTGAATGCTGAGACTTGAAGATTGGTTCTTTCGATTGCTTTCAATCTAAGCATGCATATATATATATATATAGACGTTTGTGTATGTATGTGTGTGTGTGTGTGTTAACTGTGTTTGGTTAGCATCTGAAATACAAAAAATAAATATAAAAGGAAGAAAACGTATTTGATTAAAGTAATAAAAATATAAATATAAAAATTGTTTTCCTGAGATAATTTTATAATGAAATTTAATCCTTTCAAAAAAAAACATGAAAACATGTATTTTTTCATTTCAACTATTTTATTCTTTTTATATATACTAATTAACAATCACTTGAATTTGAAATGAAGCAATGAGGTTTTTTTATTTTTATTTTAGTAATATGTAATAAGAGGTGAAGGCCGTTGCTTAAAGGTCACGTGTAATATTTCGTGTAAACGTAACTTGCTATGGAGCTGCTTGTTCTAATTAACCATCTACGATGAGAAAATTATGAAGAAAAAAAAAGGATCAGACCTCCTCGTCGAAGACACCGTTGCTTAAAGGCCACGTGTAATATTTCGTGTAAATGTAACTTGCTATGTAGGTGCTTGTTCTAATTAACCCTCTACGATGAGAAAATTATGAAGAAGAAAAAAGGATCAGACCTCCTCGTCGAAGACGAGGTGAAGCAGTCACATTGATGGGCTTCAGTGTCCTCACAGTAGCAGATATTGGTATGAAATGCGCTAGAGCCCATAGTCCAGCAACGTCTCGATGTTGGTCCATCACTGAGCATAGGCCTGGCCGCGCTGTTACAATTTAAAGCCTCTGTGCCTGCATAGATGCATTATGAAACTCAAGACTGATTTCTTGACAGTCCTTTTTCTCTAATTGCATGTCCTTTGGATACCCTTCTCCCGTTTATCAACTTTCATTCAATAACACGACAATAATCCCAGTGAGCTGTTGTTTTCTATATAACGACAATTATGGGATCCAATTTGAGCCTGATTTTAAAGGCCGAGGCTTACGAAATATATAAGGGGCGAGAGGGCTGATTATCAGCTGATTGAGAGTTGGTGGAATTAAATGCAGCAAAAAGGTACACTCCTGACATGTACAACGTGCTCGGGAGAAGTGGAAAGTGGAAGGAGGGGAATGACTAGTGAGAGAGGAAAGTTAACATTATTTCCACTGTTCTGGCCCCTCTGGGAAGAAGAAAGAAAATGTGAAGAGAGGGAGGAGGATGAAGTTGTTTTACAAGGGACCACAGAAATCAATCTCTCCATTTTTCGAGAGAAAGTGAAAGAAAATCAGTGAAATTTCCTTAATTAACCACAAACCGAAAAGGGAGTTATTTACTTCCCTTCGTTCTCTCTGCTTTCTCTTGTCTTCCCCTCTTATCTGGCTCCCAAGCATAGCGTTAAGCATGAAATTCATGGCCTACCGAGTATGGGAAGGGGAAAAAAAAAGAAAAAGATAGCCATATTCCTGCACAGAACGATAAACAAACTATTGTGGTTCAGAGGTACACTGGCTACAGCCATGGCCACCTAGCTATGAGAAAGGCCCACAATAATGTGTCTGCTGGAATGAGTCACCTCCATCAACAATTCTCACCTCGCCCGTACGTGTGCATAACTGCGTATCATTTGCATGAAATTGTAATGAAGAAAACCATGGTTTCTTAATCTTGGGACTCCTTATCACGAAACCATGCCTCCTATTGGTCAAAGAATTTCGATTTGAAAGAAATTCATTTTTTCTAATATATAACAACAAGAAATAATAAGGTTGTCGTTTCCTAACAAAAAAAAAACATAAACATATTTAGTCAAGAAAAAAAAACTATAATATAAAATGAATCAGGCTTTTAAAAACAAATTTATATTAGAAGACGTTTTTTTTTTTTTCCTTTCTCGGTCTATTTTGTTACTAGATAATAGCCAAATTTTACGAAACAGATTTTTCCTTGTAACACGTCCGGAACTCAAGAGGAATGAATAGGGCATTAGATGATTAAGATAAAAGGAAAAAATAACATTGCAATTAGCTGAATGAAGTTACGGACTCTTGAGCTAGAACAAAACGAGAATCGTGTACAAGCGTTGAATGTGTTATTATCATTGCATGCCGCAAGCAAGTTGAACTGTTGAAGGGACATGAAAAGATGTTTGCCCCGAAATAGATCCCTAGCCTGTAAGTGGATTGGCCCCCCGTTTCCACTTATAATTCTACAGAGCTGAAGTGAGAGAGCTCAGCAAGTTCCTGTTGATTGAGAATAATGAGTTCGATGATTGAAGAATTGTGAAATATAAACTTGACATTGAAGGGCTGAATCCTAGCAAAGGTAGGAAAGGGATATGGGATGCTGGAGTGATCAATAATGGGTTCTGACTTCGCTTGCTTTAGATTAATGTCCTTCTTCCTCGAAGGGTTCTCACTTCTCAGTATTATTTTGTAGTAGAGGAGAACATGGTGCAGCCTGCATGCCAGGTTCTTTCCTAACCACTCTATTTATTACCATGCCACCAGTATTATCTCGTCTAGCTAGCACTTTTTTTTACGAACTTCCCACAGCCCTCAATAGAATATGTTGTTATATATTCTTGTAAACTCACTAGAGATTTTAGGCTTCTGATCAATGAAGATTCTTTTTCTATACTTGATTAACTTGGACTACAGTTGCACCTGCATGCGTTTAAAACACCAAGAGCACCCGAGAAATCACCTCCTTAAGCCGGAGATACATAGATGAATTGATATTTTTCCTCTAAAGTCATCCATGATATTGCTGCAGCATTCCCATTAACCTATTTTCCAGATCTTATAATTGCCAGCACTGGTAGTATTAAGGAAGTCTATGATCCAATGACCTGACTATTTTACGTCATTTCTGCCTGTCATTGTCTCTTTGAGGAGACTGACATGAATAATTTAATGTCGAATTGGAGGCATGGCAATGCCAAAAGGCGGAAGTGGCGTAGGGGAGTGGTTGCTGCTTACTATCTATCCCATGTGATCATGCATTCGAGGGTTATCAGATATAGGCCTAGGTTGCTACGAAGGTGAAAAAGGAAGAGTAAATATTGATATGAAACAAAACAAGTAGGCAACAGTACTAGCTGGTGTGTAGGCTTATGTAATATGTGAGGAAAATTAGGTAGTAGTGGTGGTCTTTAGGATTAGATATTCTGGCCGGTGCCTGACTGTTATCTTTTACTTGGGTGAGTTACTAAGATCTAGATAGTTATATAGCTGCCTGCCATGGAAACCTGATGTTTTACCCGAAGATCCCGCTACACGTGCGACCCCGACACCATTTCCTACCCAAAGATCCCCGTGAACGCTACCCGTTTTTACGGGTGTTCATAATAATATTATTGTACTAATAATTAATTTAAAAAATATTTTTAAAAAATAATATATTGAAAATATTTTTTATTTTTTAAAAATTACTTTCTATATTAACCAATCAAAACAATACAAAAATATAAAAAATTAAACAAAAAATTCTTAATTTTTTCTATAATTCAAGTATTTTATTTTTTTATTAATTTAAAACATACTTGTAGCACATAAATATTATTTTTTTTCATAACAAAAAAATATAAACTACGAGCCCATGTCTAGTTCAAAACTAATATTCAAATGTTGTTTATGTACAAGGTTATGTCATATTTCATATACACAAACACAAATAACAATAGAAATATTGGTTCCATCTTCTAGATCTTTTTTTAACTTTAATTTTATTTAGAAATGTGATAGCATTAAAATAATATTTTTAATTTTTTAAAATTTATTTTTAACATTAATATATTAAAAAAAATTAAATATATAAAAAAATTTAAAACTCAAATAAATTAAAATTGGTCAAAAACACGGTTTAATCATAATTCCAAACTTCCCAAAATCATCAATATCTAGAGGAGTAAAACAGTGACAAGATAATAATGGGCATACAATGAAAGTTTTATTCTTGAATCCAAGTTCATCAAAATCTGAAGACCATGGACCCAACCATGAAGAAATAGCAATGAAACCAATCCTCTCTTCTGAACCCTAGATTCCCAAGTGCTGAGGAGAACAGGCAACAGAATTTTCAATTTTGGAGTGAAAAAAGGGATGATGGACACCACATGAATTGAATCTCTATTCCAGGTCTTGTTAACAGTTGTTGCAGGCAAGAGTGATAGAGGGAAGGGAAAGAGACATATAGAGAATTTTTTTTATATATTATTTGATGAAATGACATTTTATTCAGAAATTAAAAAAATAAACCGTGAAAACAAAGGAAGTGGATAATTGATGTTCAAATAAATGCAAGGACAATTAATGTTAACCTTCCACAAGTTAACAATACGATAGATTTGTATGTGTTTGTTTTTTTTATTCAATAAGAAAAAAATATTCTCAATCAATTTTTTATACTAATTAAAATTACAATATCGATAAATAATAATCAAAATTAAATTTTAGTTTCAATTAATTTTACAAACACACCCTACGCAACTAGCTTTTTAGCATCAACAAGAATCCATACAAACTAGCTAGATGAGCAAGCACAGGTGTCCAAAGTACCTATTCTACTGTTCCTAATCATGTCCTCATGTATCCGATTAATTATGTAGAAGAAATCCCCTGCGCAGCTCTGGTGGTCGATGGGGGGTTCAAGTTATATTCAATGAGTTGAGCTTAGATTATATTTTTTTTATTAGTAATTGTTAATTTGGATTTTTTTATCAGTGTATCCAAGACAAATAAGTGATGTCAAAAAAAATTTAAAATGGTTTAATTCTAATCCAAGCTAGATAAAGGTTGAAAAAGAATTTTTTTTTTATTAATTTTATTTTTAAAATTTTTTTATTGATTAGCATGTTGTTATTTGATCAGCTAAGTTAATTATATCATGTCAAAATAATTTTAATATAATTTATTTTTAAATTGAAATCAGATAAGAAATTGATCAAAAAATTTTAAGATTGATACATTAAATTATGTTTAATAATAATTTTAAATATTTTAAATTATCTAAATATGTTTAAGAAAAAAATTAATTGGATATATAGCGATGTTTTACATGATAAAGATGGGTTGCGCGTTACACTACAAATTCAGGAAAATGGAGACATAAATCCAACAACATGGTGAAATTCCACACTGAGTGGATTAATGAGTATTCTATCATTGGATATGCGAACGCAGAAGGGAAGATTGTAGGATTGGAATCCAAGCAAAAGGGTTCATAACCTTCTTCCATAACAACATTTCTTGTTCCTTGAAAGAATAGATGCTTATTAAACTGCGTTGAACAGAGGCATGGAAAGGAGTGAAGATACGTGCACGAAATATCTCACGGAATCCATGGCTGCTCTGTATCTTCTTTATTCATTCTCCACTAGCCAGTGTAAGAACCAGCAGCAGCAGCAGCATAGCAATAAAGAATTAGGTTATCAGGATGATCTCACTATTTCAGGATGGTAGCCTCTATCTGCCTCCTAGCTCTGTGTAGACATGCTCACACACGCACGCATAATAAAAATCTCTGCAAAGCCAACCATAATGCTTGCTAACTGCGACAGAATGCTCGGCAACTCCTTTTTATCATAGAGGTCATTGTTTCAATCCCTCTATGCCTATAATTTGCTTCATATCATCCCTCTAAGTTCCCGTTTGTTTATACAATCCCTGTACTTTCTTCTTCATTCTATATTATGCTAGAAAAAATTTTAAAAAATATTATTTTAATATATTTTAAATAATAATCACTATCATAATATTATAAATTTGAACGTTAAAATGCATTAGCAATTCCTTTACTTCACTCAATAACTTCAAAATAAAAATCACTGCTTTCTCACAAATCACAAAAGTTCCCTTTACCTGTTATTATTGTTATTATTCATTAGCCTCCTTCTATTTTATCAATATTTATAAGATGGCAGTTTAAAGACGGACACTTGCAAAACTCTATGTTAAGAGTGTTACGATACTGGCATGTAAATTCGGCAAGATAAAATAAAAAATGACACATAAGAATTTATGTGGTTCACCCAATTGAGCTATGTCCATAAACAAGTATAGAAGGATTTTACTAAGTAATATGAAAATTACAACCTCTTTCTATTAATAGAAGAATAACTGAAATCTCTCTAATAATAGGAGACAACAACTTACTTATTATCTCACAAATACCTTATAATTTTGTAGAATATTCTGTCTTCACCCTCTTTTCTTTTTCTTTACTTACTCTCAATTTTCTCTCTTAAATTGTGCAAAATTTAAAGACGGACACTTGCAAAACTTTATATTAAGAGTGTTAGGATACTGGCATGCAAATTCGGTAAGATAAAATAAGAAATGACACATAAGAATTTACGTGATTCACCCAATTGAGCTATGTCTATAGATAAGTATAGAAGGATTTTACTAAGTAATATGAGAATTAAAACCTCTTTCTATTAATAGGAGAATAACTGAAATTTCTCTAATAATAAAAGAAAACAACTTATTTATTATCTCATAAATATCTTATAATTTTGTAGGATATTCTCTCTTCACCCTCTTTTCTTTCTCTGCTCTCAATTTTCTCTCTTAAATTGTGCAAATAAGGCAAGGATACACTGCTTATTTATAAGCAAGAATTCTTATCTTTCTTGCAAAAAACAACAACAAAGTTAATGGCACCAGTTGATGTTGCAAGTAGCACCGAATTGATGTTCATTAGTTTTTTACCAAACCAGCCCTGCCAGCTTGCTTTCATAAAGAGGAGAGCGGAAGTCTCATCTACGAACTCTCTTTCTTTTTTCTATTCATTGATAAAAAAGAATATATATATTTTTAAATGTGTTAGTTTATATGCTTTAGTCCCGTCTCATATATATAATAGTTAAAATCACTGTCATTGTTCATAAAAAAACTTGACATTATGGATGAATTATGTATTTTTTAATAATTTATTTTTATTTTTAAAATTTAATTTTGAGCAATTAATTTTGAGCAATTAATAGAAAAGAAAAGGATGATGGATTGTCAAATGCCAGTAAAAATAAAATAAAATTACTGCTAAAGCCATTGATACCACCAAAATAAATTTTTCTTGTGTTCACGATGTTCTTCCATGAGATGCGAAGGTCACAAAACTAGTGTCTACCGAAGAAGAAGACATAGAAGGTGTTTAGTCAACACTTTTCCCATGGGGCATTTGATTGAACAATTTGTTCTCACAGAGGGACCCATAAACGTGGTGACCCCTTAAGATTTACTACCTTCCCATCCACACAAAATTAATCTCTGGTTACTCATTTTCCTTTAGAAAAACTTTCAGAAAATTTGCCTGATTGGGAAGCTTTTCAGGGGCCGTTCTGAAGGCCCCCACTGAGCTTTTATGAGGCCAAATCTATCTCCCTTCTTTCCCATTCTCAATCTCTCTCTCTCTCAAGCCCACATTTTCCCATCTCCTTTGGTTTCAGTGCTCCTATAAATTGCATGCCAAAACGAACCATTTCCTTTCGTTCACTCCCAAATCCCAATCAACGACCCTCTTTCCCATTTTTACAACCTCAATACTCTGTGTTTCTCTTTGTGTGTGCGTGTGAATATGTTGGCAATGGAAGAGCTACTGTGTGAACTAAGCAGTGAAGGGCTAAACGACCAGGGGTTGCCACCAGGATTTAGATTCCACCCAACAGATGAAGAGCTTATAACCTTTTATTTGGCCTCAAAGGTGTTTAATGGGAGTTTTTGTGGCGTAGAAATTGCTGAGGTTGACCTTAACAGATGTGAACCCTGGGAGCTTCCAGGTATATATATTTACGCCTAGCTAGCTATTACTCACTGCTTGCTTCCGAATCACTTTATCATTCATTTTTTCTTCATGTCAAGATGCATGGCACCACCAAAAGAAAATGATCGGAATATTCCCTTTAGCTTTAGATTGTTGCTATGACTTAGCTTGCTTGATACCACACACACACACACACTCTACTGCAGGTAGTTTCCAAAATTATGTCTCTAGCTCTTCTTTGCATCCTCTACTTGAAGATGCCTCTCCCTTTTCAGGTGAGGCTAGGCTAGCTATAACTAGATCAGTTTTAAGTTGTATCATCCGAAAAACATGACTTATCTTGAAGGGAACCCAATTTCTGACAAACTAGTAGCACATGCATAATGTAATTAGCTACGCTTGGAGGGCAAAAAACCAGATTAAGGGTCCTGTGTTTGCCAAAAGAATTGGACCTCCACACACATATTGTTGCTTCTCATTATGTTTTGTGATATATATATTTTTAGTACTTATGAATTATGTTGTCACTGTTATGCAGTTGAGTATGATACACTCGTAGCCATTAACTAAGTTAATTCTCCTCCAGAAACTGTTTTTTTCCCCTACTGATCTGACCAGGCATTCATTAACTCCTGAGAAAATCCCAATTTCATTAATGTGCATTTGAGAAAGGGCAGCATGTCTGTGTGCGTGTGTGTTAATGCTGTTATGGTGTTGGTTCTCCTGTTGTTTAATCAGATGTGGCAAAGATGGGAGAAAGAGAATGGTACTTTTTCAGCTTGAGAGACAGGAAGTACCCTACAGGGCTGAGAACAAATCGGGCCACCGGAGCTGGCTACTGGAAGGCCACAGGCAAAGACAGAGAAGTATACAGTGCTTCCACTGGTGCTTTACTTGGCATGAAAAAGACCCTTGTTTTCTACAAAGGGAGAGCTCCTAGAGGTGAAAAAACCAAGTGGGTCATGCACGAGTACCGCCTGGACGGTGACTTCTCCTACCGTCACACTTGTAAGGTAATGTAACGCCGACACCTTTTCCCGCCACAAGTGCTCCGTGGGAATCAAGTTAGCTTACTACTGTGATATTTTGTTTGATTCTGAGTTGACTTGTTCATCTTAACTGGGATAAGATCATGTTCACGCGGATTAGATAATTTTCACTTCGTTTATTCACCTTTGGAGGGTAGTGCCTGATGTGATTGGCTTGATTAATAAGCTCTGTTCCTTTGTCAATGGTTACACTTCCATTTATTGTTCTGTCTGGTTCAAAATGTAACCCTTGTATTCAAACTTTGTACATACAATTAATGTTGCATTATGCTGTGGCTTTTTCCCCATGATACTGGTTCAAAATTTAACTCTTGTATTTAAACTTTATACATACAATTAATGTTGCATTATGCTGTGGCTTTTTCCCCATGATACACTGTTGCGGGCTTATATCAAGGGAAGATGGCAAGTAATAAGGTTTATTGTAATTGATAGTTAATATTTTATTCTCATATTCCTTGGAAATGGCTATTGTTTTCAGGATGAATGGGTGATTTGCAGGATATTTCACAAAAAAGGAGAGAAGAAAGATGTGTTTCTCCAAGCTGAACAAGGCTACCACCTCTTGGAAGTCTATTCACCAGCCAATTCAGGTTCATTGCCTCCATTGCTTGATGCATCATCAGCATCGTTTTTTGATCAATGTCAATCCAAGAACAAAGTAATTGATGCCCTCCAAAACGCTTTTCTGATTACTGAACACCAAGAAAATGACCTCAAGAGCCTACCAAACCCTCTTGTTTCCCAATCCCATGTCGTGTCAATAAATGGCTTGCAGCCCTCCTTTTCACCCACTCCCATCTCCATCAACAGCCCAGCCACATCAACCAATAAAAACACGAACACGGACAACAACAACCAGTCACCATCGATGCTCCTCAAGTCCATCCTCTCATATCAAGATTGCACATTGAAGGAACAATTCAGTACTGTTTCTAAACAGTGGAAGACTGAAGCAAGCTTTTCCCATGATGCTACCTTCGGTGGTGTGGATAAGATCACTCACCCACATCCATACCTAAACAATCCCATGTTTTTTGAGATGGATTGTAGTAGTAATGTTCCGGGGTTCTCAGGATCTGCTTCTGCTGCAGATACCATGATCCATGACATGTCCACTTCAATTGGTTTTAGCAGAGCCGGCTTGCAGATGATGTTAGATACTCCCATCAGACTGCCTGGAGAATCTTGGCCATTGGATCCTTAACGGGATTTTCAAGGCCCCAAAAAACATTAATTATTGCTGTGATAGATGATAGTATGATATAAGCGTTACCATCTATACAACATCGTAGTATGTTTTAAAGCTCCTCTAAGATGTAGCCTCACCATTGCAATTCGCAAGTTCATCCATGCACGTATCTATGTAAAGATTGAGGAGTTCTTGTAATAATTATTGTCGAAGGATTGCTGTGAGATTTGTTGGCTGCTTGCTTTATGGGGGCATGGAGATTCTCAGCCTTTCAGTGATACGCAACAGTTCTGTTTGATATGACGCCATGGATGGGATTGGAGGTTGTCCACGCGTAGAGTCCGAGTTTTTAAAAAAAAATTAATTTATTATTGATGATGGGATTGGGTCCCTCACCCTGCCATGCCTAAATTACGTAGCTTGGTCCCTATACACTAAAAGTTCTCTTTATAGGCTACTATTAAAAAAGTCGATGGCAAATGGCATAAGGTGTTTTATGATAATTATATGCCTATATAGCGATAAATTGGAGAATTAACATCTAAAATATAATTAAATGTTAAAATAAAAAAATTTTAAAAAGATTCAGAAAAATATCAAAGTTTGAAGATGTCGATGTTCAGAAATACATACGTTATAAAAATATAATAATTAATATGATAGTAAAAAATTCGAGTCATTTTTATATTTTATTTATATTTTATTTTGCTTGTGGTAAGGTTTAGGATCATTTTTATATTTTAAGTTTGAAAAAGTTTGTAAAATCATAATTTTTAATAATTTAAAATTTTATATATTTTATAATTTTAAAAAATTAAAATATTTATAATTTTATCAAAATTTAAATAGAATACACTTTATAATAACTATACCTAAAATTTTGTTTTGCTTAAAAAAAACATGCAAAAAACCACAATAATTGCAGTATATAAATTCTAACTAAACTAAATATATTTTCATAGTCCATAATTACAACTAGCTCAAGGAATGCAAAAAAAAAAAAAACATATATACATACAAAATGAATATAAAATAATTCAATTATACAATATTCAAATAATCTCAAAAAATATAAACATAACTCATCTACCTATCTTCAATTATACAATATTCAAATAATCCCAACAAATATAAATATAACTCATCTATCTATCTGCATTTATGTTATGAATTAGATAATCTAAACTCATTAATAGCATAACTGAAATAAGCTTTTGCTCCAGCTCCTGTCTGAATAACTTTATTCTATGTCATGACATTATCAAGAATTGACTTTTCTTCAGAGATTTTAAGTTAATCTAATATTAATATTAAATTAAAAGATATATACTTAAAACATAACAATTAATATATATTAATCATAAAAAGACTTCATTATTTATGTGTTATTGAATCCATTAGACATGTTGCTCATGCTGTATATATCTAGGTGGAGGATGCCACTCAAGATTCGGATTAATGATTTGTCATGTTATACTCAGGTACAAAATCATATACTTTTCGTTAGTAATCATATGATGCATCTATATAAATATATTGTTCTTTTATACTTCTCACTCTGATATATAAGCTCATGTCAACCTGATAAGTTATAATCATTATTTTTATCCTTACAAATAATGATGTGCAAAGCATCACTCGTATTTATATCGACTAGAATGTGATGTATGCAGTCTAACTGTTGCGCTACCTGATGTAGACAATGTAGCTCGAACATCTCAAAACATATTAGAGGGACTATTGTTGTCTATATATCCATTATACCGATACATATAGTTGGAACAATTACCAATCTTTCTTCCAAATAAGACATTCAAATGACCTACAGATTATAAGTTAAATAAATATCAAACAACAATAATTTAGTGCAATTAATTATTTTATTTAATAAATAGTTCAAAAAATATCTGGATAGCATGTTGTTTATTAAGATTACTTTAATAAAATGCTAGCGTATATGCTGAATTATTTTTAAAAACTTGTCTAGCACACCACTTACCATTAAAACACATCTCGGTTTAATTAAGTTTTTCAAAGTTTTAAGAACACAATATAAATGTATATAAATAGAAAAATAGCACTACAATACTTGCATTCTAGTGGGATATAAAGGGCAACCTTCATAGTCTAGACTTTTATATCTGACAATCTTATTATCTAGGGCTTACCCATATAAAGATGTTCTTACGACCATAATTTTTTTAAAATAAAAACATTTTATTAATTTTTTTATGCATGAAAAAAATTCAAATCTAATAGTTATTTAGATTTTTTCGATTTATACCTATAAAATTAACAAAAATTCACTGGCCCTTTTGATCTCCTTCATGCATTGAAGACATAAATGCATTTACAAGGATGCCAATACAGCATATCCCTCACTATATATAGGGATATCATCGAGATTTTTCAGGAGCATCAAATAAAACAAATGAACATATCTCTTTATGAGGTCAATAAATAATACACTACCATACAAATAGAGTGTACATGTTATGGCATACCTGCAAACAAAATAAAATTATTATAATAATTAACATAATTATAATATATAATCAACATATTTAAATCATAATTGATTTTGTACCTCTGTAAGACCTCCCTATCACCATTATCTAGTGATGTCGAAAATATCTCATTAATCCATTAAAGAAGTATGCTACCTCCCTTTAATCTAAAAAAAAAAGGGTGTTAATCCAAACGATTACTTACATAATGCAATCCCATTACGAACACCAACAGATTTAATTGTTCGTTCATCAATAGACAATCCAAGCAAAAATGCCACATCTTGTAGTGTATTTGTCATCTCTCAATGCCTAAAATAAAATGTGTGTGCCTTTCTTATCTATTGCCTAATTAATACATGGATCAAGTCATGGTCAAGCTTAATGTGATCAAAATAACTAACATACAAAAAATCATTTTGAACCACATATGGTTGAACTCGCTCATATAATCGCACCCATCTGTGTGTATGATAGTAAATAATGGTCTCTTCCCGTGTAAAAAATTCAATTATAATTGCACTAAAATATAAAATTTAATTATAATTAAATTAAACCTAAATTGAAAATATATAAAAATCAAATTACTTATAATACCAGTAAATACATCCTCTGATCGATGTTGATTTTACAATCACGGGATAGAAATGTCGACTAGTTTGGTAGACATATATTATGACTCATGCTATATAGGCATGCTCTCCATGCTCATAATAATGCTTACCTTGATCATCATGTAAATGTGAATGCTATCATGTAAATATGAATGCTCAACATGAACAAACAATTTACAAGCTTGAGTGTATGGAATCCTGTGTAATGGATGTTCAATATGAGTAGACGATCATCTATCTTTCATGGTAAATTATTCGATAATAAATTATTTTTATCTTTATTAATTGAATTTGAAGGACGAACATAAATTGTGACACACATAGATTTTAGTCGACTACTCATACATAATATCATTATATTCAAATCATTTTGAATGAAAAAATTTATCATTGTCTTAAAACTATAATTATACACCATCAATATGGAATAATATTGTTGTTTACTAATTTGACACTTTTCAATATCAATATTATTATAATTCTATCTAAAGTTCATGATAAATATTTTATATATATATATATATATATATATATGATATGTTTAAATTACCAGTTAAGATTAAATTGCTCTTGTTATCACGTGTGATACTACTTTTTATTCCAGGAACAATATGGCCACCATAACGTAATGGATTGGACCAAGTTTAATAATATGGTTAAGAATTTCCTAATGGCGAACCTGCAAACGACAAAATCGTTGAGATCTCGAGTTGTTGCGGAATCTCTTCACCTTTCTGGTCCATACCGCCCAGCTTTCATGTGGCCCATCTCTATTGACTTATTGCACGAACAAGTAATTGGACCTGGATTATGGTTCATGGATTTGAGGCACCAAGCCTATTTATATATAAATATCCAACGGTTAGGACTTGTGAATTATTATTATTATTATTATTATTATTATTATTATTATTATGTTAGGATTTAATTCACTCCAAACCCTACCTTTATATGGTTCAAGGCCAATCGAGGCTTCTGGGGACAAAAAACCAATTACAAACTTAAACATGCCTGGCCACCTTTGCAAAACAGGAAGCTAAAATTGCTTGGCCACCTTTGCAAAGCAAGAAAATACTACATTCGAAATATAAGATTAATAGCAATGGCGGTACAAACCCTAAAATTGACTGGGGTGATTACATCATGTATTCGTGTACGTAACAGCTACTAAATAAGAAATCTGCAAGCCCTAAATATTACAGGAGGACTTAAACCTTACACTAGTTAATTAGAAATACGAAGCAGCATAGGACGGGCTGTTCAATGGTAGAGATCTAAGTGCTAGTGTTGGATAAACATGAACAACAGATCAAGAAGAAAGAGTCCTCAAACCAGCAACCAGAAGCCCCGACAAAAACAACTAGGTTTGACTAAAGAAGAATACAAAATGCAGCAGCAGCAATCATTGCAGGAGCATCATGACCTGCAATATCCAACACAGGGTCAGCAAAATCCTGCGGCTGTCTTTGATGAACCACCACAGCAATTACTACCGAATCATCCCCTGTTGTCACAACAATATCTAGGACACCATGTATATGGCCTCGAACAGCAGAATTATTTTTATCCGTTAATAACAGCAGAACAAGCTCGTGCTCGGACTGATTACCAGGAATTTCTGTGCAGACAACAACGGGAAAAGAAACTACAAAGTCTGATATCTTTCTTATATTCTGAAAACTCGTTTCTAACACCATGGAGTTGGAATCCTCAAGCTCCCCAAACAGAAGAAAAAAGGCCCATGATGTTCCAACCTGGTTCATTCTTTAGTTACCATGTCTGTATCATCTTCTCATTAATTACAAGTCTGTAGACTAATTGCAGTTACTTTAGATCACAACGTTGTTTAATTTTTCTGATGCGCTTTATTTTTATACTCCTGTTATAGACACCACCCCCGCAGGCTGAGGAGGAAGAACATTCAAGGCAGTCCCAGAGTTCCAAACAACCCTAGAATCATGACATGGCTTGGATTCTGCCACATCCATCAGATAACCTCTTATTTTTAATTATTTTAATTTACCTATAGAGTCCTCTTGTTTTAGGAAAATTGATTATTTGTTCTTTATTATTTGCTGAGGGGGTTTTATTACAACTCATCGCTCCACTTCATATTCAGAACAGGCGTGTAATCCTCTTTTGCAAACACTGAATTCAGTCTAATTATATTCTCCATATAAGATTGCTCTTTGTATTTTCAGTCTGGCATGTTTGCTAATCAAGATATGCTATATGCTGGGGGCACGATAAGCTTGCTTACTTTGACAATTAGGAAAAATGACGGTAAAAACCATCCACTTTTTTTAGTAATAAATCTTGACAAAACCATGTGGAAAGATTGCACCTTGTAAAATAAAGCCATTGAAAGCAGTCAGGCGCAAGTTTTTTTCCTCTTGCAACTACCAATCTCAGAGTTGGGGATTGAAAACTCAAAACCCTGCTCTTCACAGATGCTTTTAGAAGTAATCTATCTGATGATAAAAAGCCGAGTAAATAAATAGCTAATTAAAACAAATATTCATCACTCTGTGCTAACTCAAGGAAAACAGTTATGGTATATGATTTTGGCAAATGTTCTGAGCTCATTACATGACAGAGATCTAATGAGCATTCAGCAATGTGAGAATTCCAATTGTTATGCATTTGAAAAGCCCTAAGCTCCATCATAGGGTTCTGAGAAATATCACAACTAAAAGTTCTTCAATTAAAAAACAAAACAAACAAACATTTAACTAACTGAAAACCTGCTCACCAAATCCAACAATTATTACATCTTATGATGGGTGTATTATTACATGTGCCCAACTACATCATGGGAGTGCACATTCATTCACTGCATTTCGAGGCGCCTCCTGCACAAAAAAGAAGACATAAAGGTGAGACATGTCTCAGGCTGTGATTTCTATTTCTGGCATGTTTAGAGGGCTTAAAGTCTAAGCCATCAACCCATCAGTCAAGCAGAAATCACACTTGGACAAATCTTTTATTGAATAAAGTCAATGCATCAATCACAACATGGTCTTGCTTTCGTGATACAATTAAGCAACTCAAGGACTCTGGGGATTCAGATAAGAGTCCTTGATGTATTTGTATAGAGGAAAGGAGAGATTTGAAAAGGTTGAATCCTAGACTCGAGTTTCACAACTGACTTAAAGGGAAAACAGGGGGAAAGTAACAGAGTTTTCTAGTTGCAGTTCGAGAAAATAGATAAAACTGCATAACCGGAACTTGTTCAAAACCAAAAGTCTATGCATTCTCTCTAGAACACAAAAATCATGCACCTATCCACCAAGGAAAGCTAATTAAGTATATGTAAATCACTCAATGCAATCATAAACTGAAAATTCAAGACAATCTACATCACTAAAGCTGTACTACCACCCACATTATGAGGCAGGTTAAATGGGGAGGCATTACCCTCGATACCACAAGAAATGAGAAAAAACGCATACCAGCCATCCCTAAGGACCTCAAGTTGCTACAGACAGCATGACAAAATCATTGTTACCTGCCACCAACAAGGGATCAATGAGCTTCTACATATAGCTCATACGGTCTATCCCAAAATCAATTACAAACCTAAGCATCCAAACAAAAAATTAGGTCTCATAACATCATAGATTGATTAAACCTGATCTCTTACATGGAAGCAACAAAATAACTCCAAGCAACACTTTTGGGTATGATATGAGACGGCCAAGGCCATCTAGACAGTGAATAACACAATTAATTCAGGAACATTTCAACAACAACTATTCATAAAAATTTATTAATGTAATCCTAACAAACAATATCAACAAATCATGGACGTAACGACTACTTCTATGGGAGGACAAATGAGCAGGCACTACCCTCCATACCACATAACAACCTAGTATAAGCTATTATCAAAAACAAATAACAGATTGACTGAATCCTCAATGAAAGATGGATATCATGTAGGTATCTAACGCACTAACAAACTGCCAGTTGCTCCCAAAATCCTAGATGGATGGTAAAGGGTAAATTTATTCCTATATCAACGACAACTAGATCATAACATCTCAGTGGTAAACGCAATGGTACTTTTGTGTAGTGGGCCGCCCCATTGGGGAGGATGCTCGTGCATAGGTATCGAAGAGAGTCCAGATCTCCAAATTTTTTCAATAACCAGATTAGATATAGAAATAATAATAATAGAGAGGAAACGATCATATAAAAAAATAGATTAGGGGAGACATACGAACCGAATCAATTATTTAGAGGAGCTATCCTTCTTGGAGAAAGCGTAATCAGGTGGAGAATAGAAGAGGGCGGCAGCCATGGCTGCTGGAAAAACGCCGAACTTGGCTATAGCTGCTAGCTTCGCCACCAAAGGCTCTCCCTTCATAAAGAACGCCATTTCCTTTCTTCTTTTAGCTTTCTCTGATACACTGATTGCTTGACCGCTTGCGGACGCTGCGTGCTTACCACGAGACGAGACCCGAGACTTATTGAATCGCCGCCTACTTCTGGGCTGGGCTTTCTCCAATCTTTTTCCTTTTTTATTCTCTAGCCCAAAAGGGATTCCGATCCAGAAGGCTAATCCATTGATCCGCTAATTCATCATTAAATTTAGTTTGGGTTAATTGAAAAAAATATTTTTTTTATCAAAACAATTTCAATTAAATCAGGTCCATTAATCCGTAATTAGCATATTAGAAAACTATGCACTGCTTTGATTAGGCTCAACTCCTGGTGTCCTTCAATACTGTGAAATAACCTTTTAAATATAAAAATTTAATTTGATAAAATTATAAAATATAATTTATATTATTTTTTATATATTTTTTTAAATAAAATTTTTTTATACTTGTTACTTGCATAGGCTCACACTACAATATCTTTTTAATCAGATGTAATTAGATGAGAGAATGATGATGGTGAAATTTAAACTCATAATTGTTTAGAAATTATAGCTTTCATATCATATCAAATAATTATCTTAACCTAAAAAATTAATATATTAAGTGAGGTATTAAGATATAATTTATCAACTAAAAAACTAAAACACATTAGGGATTCATAATGCAAAATACATTGTGGATTGGTAATGTAGAGAGACTATTTACAATGCCATTTTTTTTAATTTTTTTTTAATTTAGCCCAATATTAGACTAATTTATAAGCCAATTTATTAGGGGGAATATGAGATTCAAAGACAAGGGATCAAAGAAAAAAATAACTAGAAAATGGATGGCTTTAAAAAGTTTAGAAAAAGTATTTATTATTGTCCTTATACTTTATAAATTATAGATGTTAGGTCCCTTTGATTTTCAAATGAAAGGGAAAATTCAATTTTGATCCTAAACTTTATTATTCTTATTTTTTAACCCCTTGTATGAGAAAAGTGAGAGTAAGTTGGTGGAATCCAACTCTAGAGAGAGAAACTATTCATTGGCTTGATTCTGGCAATCAAAACAGTTAAAATTGATGTCAAATTATTTCGTTTGACGAGGAGAGCTAACATTAGAGGGTTTTTTTACTTTAAAATTACCAAGAAAAATAGATTTGATTTTGGTAAGATTTTTTATTTTAAATTAATTTCAGGTTTTGAGACCTTTTTTCAGGTTTTTCGAGGTTATAAATGGATTTATCATATTGTCTATGATGTTTTGTAAGTGTTGTGAGTAAAATAATAGGTTGAAAATTTGTTTTCTAGATTGAAAAAACCATTAACTCTATTTTTCTGACCACCTTAGTGGCTGGAAATATAGACAACACGTTGTTTGAATCCAATAAAAAATAGGTCGGACAACATGTCATTTGTCCCTGCTGCAAAAACATAATAAAAGGCTCAATCGAGCGGGTTTTAACAAAATGAGTCAGGCAGGCTAGCATGACTTTTTTTTAAAAAAAAATTAATTTTTTAAAATTAATACTTTTTATTTTTTTAGAATTTTTTTATTTTTTTTAGATTTTTTTATTTTTTTTAGATTAATACTATTCTCTCTTTTATTTTGTTTGGAGAGTATCTTTTAAATTACAAGTATTTTTTAATTATTTTATATGCATTTAATTTTTGAAGAGGTTATTCTGATTTATCAATAATTTTTTTTTATCTTTTGTATAGATGAGTTTTATTTTTAAAATTAAAAATATTTATTATTAGATAATATCTCTAATTTGTGCAGCCTTGTAAAATGTTTTTTCTCTTTTATTTTATCTAATTAATTTAATGTGTCTATTTCTATTATTATTTAATTGAATAAAAAAATTATTTTAATAAACATAATTTAGCACACATAATTAGGTAAAAATCCTGTCTTGTAAGATTAAATATTTTGATCTATATATTTCTCTTAATTTTTTTTATTTTTATTTTTAGTTATCTTTTATGATTTATTTATTTTATTCATTATAACATATGATTATCAATTTATTTGACTATGATTTACATGCACTTTATTATTTTTATTTAGAAATTTTTTAACTATAAAAGAGTATAAAAAATAAAAACCTAACACACACACACACACAATCACACACACACTATTCTCTAGAAAGTGCCAAAGGCTTTGAGCGTGTAAACCTCTAGATCTGTGTACTTCAAGTAACGACCGCTCTTCATTGTTAGCCCATTAATCAGTCTTACTTGTGCATGAAGTAAAGAAAATGCATAAAACAACTTGCAAAATCTCAGTTAGAAACCAAACCCTAAATTAATCAAGTCATTTGACTTGTGTTGCTTGTTTGTCTTTCCATCAATTTATTGGCTTTTCTCCTGCATTCAAGCTATATATCATGCTTGAAAATCTTATGAAAAAATAATAATAGTAAAATGTTAGTGGAATTATCCCAAGTGGTAAAATGCTTCCAAATGTAAAGCCAGTTAGGCAAGCATCAATTAGTACCATATATAGCATTAATTGGTGTCAATTAGTGTCACTTGCTACTCTCACTTATTCTTTGTCTTTTGCATGAATGTTTGCCTATAAATAGGCAATGCATCCAAGCTTATTATACATACCACAAGAGAGAAACAAGAGAGAAAAAGAGAAGAGTGAGAGAGGGAAAGTAATCCCACAAAATTATAAGGTATTTGTGAGAGAGTAAGTGAAGTGTTTTCTCATAGTAATAAAGAGATTTCAGTTGTTTTTCTATTAATAGAGAGAGGTTATAATTCTCACATTACTTAGTAAAATTTTTATATACTTGCATGTGGATGCAACTAAATTAGGTGAACCATGCAAATTGTTATATGTCTTACTTCTTATTTTATTATATCCCTTATTTTTTATCTTGTCGGGTTTCCATGTTAGTATTCTAACAGTGGTATCAAAACCATCTTGATTGATATTGTCAATACACAAAAGTTATTCATATATACGATTACCATTCACGTCGACAACACTATTCATTTATATATCACTATTCATCCCACTGTATTGTTCACATACATTATTGTTGGTGTTTAAAAAAAAGTTAATGCGGTGATTAAATATAGTTAGAAAGTTCTGTTTAAGGAGATTGGATTTTAAACGGGACTATTTATGACCCCTCCAATCTTTCCTGGGAACCTACTTAGTGAAGTATTATTCACACAATATTATTTTTGTATATGTTGCAGATCAGTGAAGCAGTGATAGCTAAATAAATCACGGTGAATAAAATAGTAGCAAAGTACAAGATTGAAAGGTTCAGTGGGAGCAATTTCTCACTATAGAAAATGAGAATTAAGACAATCTTAAAGAAAAACAATTGCTTGGTAGCAATTACGGACCGGCCCGCGGAGATCACTGATAATATAAAATGGAATAAGATTGATGGCAATGCTATTGCTAACATATATTTAGCATTAGCTGATTAAGTATTATCAAATATGAAAAAAAAAAACAGCTAAAAAGATATGAGAGACTCTAACAAAGCTATACGAGTCCAAGTCTTTTGCGCAATAAGATTTTTTTAAAGCGGAGACTTTATACCCTTCGAATGGCAGAAACCACAATGGTGACTAACCATATCAATACAATAAAAACTCTATTTTCACGACTTACTACGTTGTGTTAACAAATAGAGGAAAATAAACATTCTGAGCTTCTAGTTTAAAGTCTTCATGATTCATATGATTAGTTCATTATCAACTTGACCAATAATATCCTCTCAGACTATTTAGTTTTTGATGATGTTGCAGCCGCTATTTTAAAAGAAGAAAATAGGCACAAAAACAAAGAAGACATAAATAATTCAAACTAAGTAGAGCCATTGTTGGAGTCAAGAGAAAGATCAATGGAGCGTGGCTCCAGTTGGCTCCAGTGGGAGTCAAAGGCAAGGGAGGTCCAAATTAAAAAGTAAAAAGATTGTGAAATGCTACAACTATGGTAGAAAATGGTACTTTAAAAATGATTGTTTGTTTAAAAAGGGTATAAAGAACATTGCAGAGTCATCAAAATCTCAAGGATGTTTTGCAAATAACTTAAAAGATGGGGAGATTTTATATAGTGAAACAACGACAATCTTTAAAGATAGAGAAGAGCTTACTGAGGTGTGACTAATGGATTCAAGAGTAACATGGCATATGACTCTTAATCGAGATTGGTTCCATACATATGAACCCATATTTACAGGTACAGTGTATGGGTGATAATTATGCTTTAGAGATTGTTGGCATTGACACTATCAAATTGAAGATGTATGATGGCTTAAATTATACTATTTCAGGAGTGTGACATGTGAAAGACTTAAAAAAAAAAA